>NW_005872020.1:110623-113085 GCF_000147115.1 Myotis lucifugus
CGCCACCGATCATCATGGGGTCGGGACAAAGTTTGTTTGTGTGGCGATTGGCCAAATTACTACAGAGAAGAGAGACTGGATACAGCTCCAGCCTGGGCTGGTCTATTAAGAAAGTGTAAATCATTACTGGTCTGTGTAAAGTAAGAGCTACTTTGATTTATTCTGCTTTCTGTTGATACGCTTGGCTGAACGTTTGGGCTGGCCCCTTAGCAGTCTGCAAATAGTCTCGCGGCAGCTGCGAGAATTATTTTTCTCAGTCTTTTGCTCACTGTTAAGGAGAATTAGCCCACTTAGTTAATAAAGATTTCTGTCTATCAGCTGCTCTTACCTAGGTTGTAATTTACTGTATTAAACTGAAGTTCTAGGGTAGATTTAAAGGTTATAATGTTAATGCTTTTGATTTACAGCGATTCTGTGAATAGGAGTGGCCCACTTTCCAGGAGGGGTGGCCGGATGCAGGGTCTTTTGATCTGACCACTGCCTGCCAGGTCCATTATGTCATACACGGCCGCCCAGGGCATCCTAATCAAATTCCTTATATTCAAGTTTAGGTTGACATATTGTCCAAGAAACCCCGGTAAATGAGGGCTTGCCTCCCGAGGGAAAATTGGGACAGAGACAGACAATTCTTTTAGGCCGGGCCCCAGAAGGGAAAGGCTCCCCCGGTCCTTCAGGGAGAACAGGAAGAGCCCATTAGCCGGCCGCCCCTATGGTCCCCAGGCGCCGGATCTGGGTGAACCCTGGCCTCAGGCCCAGGCCACGCCACCAGCTCTTGACCCGGAGCCCCTGCCTCCCCCGATGCCAATTATCTTCCCTCCACACCCACCAACGGGAGGGGCTTTGTCGTCCTTCAACCCCTTCAGTCCGTCCCATACTAGACAGGGACAGCTATGGAGGGAGAGAGAGAGCGGGAGGGGGGGGTGCGGGGGGACTGCAGGACCCTGCAACATCCGCCAGTCCTAAAGTTCCTATGTTGCCACTACGGCTGGCAGGCCCTCTAGATCTGGGGCCAGGCAAGCAGCCCTCTGGGGAAGCAAGGCAGATCGAGACGCTATTCACAGCTCCAGACCAGATTAGGGAGTAAATGAACAAAGAAAGGGGGCTGGATGCCTGAGCTGCCTGCAGTGGCCCTGAAAAAGAAGCAGCAGCAGCAGCGAAAAAAAAAGAGAAGCAGCAGCAGCAGCAGCAGCAAGAAAGTACTTGGGCCTTTGGCTTGCAGGCTACAGCAGTTAAGCCAGAAGCCAGTGACTGGTACTAGCCTTCCTACAGCCCCAGGAATAGAGCAGCAAGCCTGAGATCTATGAAAGCTGCAGATAGAGTTAGTACAAGCTCCCTGCTTGCAATTGTACTGAAAGGGTTTAGTACCTGTTGCTGCTGGAAGAGGAGGGGCTGATATCCCCTTCCAGTGCACTCCCTTGAAAGAGGCCTGGTCGCTGCTCTGCCATAAAGGGGACTGGTGGGAAGACAAGGAAAGCAGGGCCCTGTAACTAATAAACAGAGTTAAGAAAAGGGCTATGTGGAATGAACCCAAAAAGTAAAGGGTGTCTAGCTGCCGAGAGGGCAGTTGCCCAGGTGGGCAAAGAAGAATACCCATTAAATTTTGGTCTCTATTGAGAGACAGTTGACAGTTAGCAACCTGTATACTGTCTTACAGGCCTGTGTGACCATTCCCATGTCAGGGGTGGCACAAAACCTCAACTGTAGGAAACTGGGGAAAGGCCTGTCTAGAACAGAGGGGGTTAATAAAGTGGTGAATACTAGCCCTCTGTTACAGGAATTACAGACCCTGTGAGGTCCTGTGACATATAAGACCCTGTAGGGAAATAAAGCTCCTTTAGTTCATTCTGAAAGAACAAATAAAAGACAGATTAAAGGCTGTGTTTCCCTCCAGGCAACCCAAATGGAACCCCTATAGTGACGGGGAAAGGAGGCTCTCGATCGGTATCGCCAGACTCTATTAGGGGGCATCCGAGCTGCTGCTTGGAGACCCACAAACCTCTCTAAGGTGACAGAGACAGTCCAGGGGCCTAACCCTGATGCCCCAGAAAGTCGGAGGGCTGTCAATGTTGCATTTGTTTCCAAGTCGGCCCCAAATATTAGGAAAAAATGACAGAAGTTAGAAGGCTTTGAGGGGAAATCAATCTCTAAGTTGGTTGAGGTGGCCCAGAAGGTTTTTGACAATCTGAAGGACCCAATGGCAGGCTTAAACCCCCGGATGGCCAAGGTCCTCCTGGCCCTGAGTGAGGAGGAAGGCCCAAGGGCCGGAGAGACAACAAGGGCAAAGAAAGCCTCGCGGAAGAAAAGGAGTCCAACCCAGCTTGGGAAAAATCAATGTGCATTTTTGCAGAAAGGAAGACATTGGAAAAGGGAGTGTCCTGAACCGTGCGAGGAACCGACTCCCTCCCATGCTGTGAGAGTGGATGCGTTGTTGGCTCAGCTGGCCCCAGAGCCAGATGACCTGA
>NW_005872020.1:114172-127239 GCF_000147115.1 Myotis lucifugus
GACAAGGAGGGTATAAATACTTGCTGGTTTTCATTGATACCTTCTCTGGATGGCCTGAGGCATACCCAACCAAGGCAGAGACAGCACAGGTAGTAGTTAGAAAACTCCTCACTGAAATTGTCCCCTGGTTTAGCCTGCCACTATACATGGGGTCCGACAATGGCCTGGCGTTTATCGCCGAAGTTACAATCCATAGTTAAGGCCCTAAGAGTTACTTGAAAATTGCATTGTGTTTATAGACCACAGAGTTCTGGACAGGTAGAGAGGATAAATTGGATCTTAAAGGAAACATTAACTAAGTTAAAATTAGAGACTGGCGAAAACTGGGTAAGTCTCCTTCCTTTTGCCCTCCTCAGAGCTAGGTGCACCCCGTATATAAAAGGACTCAGCCCTTTTGGAGTTATGTTTGGTAGGCCACCACCTCTTCTTCCCCGCCTAAGGGAGGAAGAAATTGCCCGGCTGTCTACCCGAAATTTGCTTAAGTCCTTACAGGCTTTGCAGAGCAGCGCCACGTCAGCACAACGGGTGGTGAGAGCCGCACGAGAGGAGGACGCACCGAGAACCAGTCCAACGCAGCCTGCCTTCTCTCCGGGTGACCTCGTCTGGGTGAAACGTCACGACCCTGGCAGCCTGGAACCTAGATGCGATGGACCCTACCAGGTGGTGCTGAGCACTTCAACCACCATCAAAGTCGCAGGAAAGAGGCACTAGAAATTATAACCCCGTCCTCCTCATGCCTCTCACCTGGTGGACTAACCAATGGGAAGGAGAAAGACATGGGAACTAAGACTCTATGTCAGTGGCCGAGACCCTGGCCAATTCTTCACCATCAAATGCCGGACTCTTCCCCGGCGGCTTGACCCCTACATTGCCAAATGCCTCCTCAATTTCATATCGTAGAGGAGGGCCCTGAATCAAAGATTTGATTCAGACATAAGACCAGTAGGGAATGTGCTAGGGTGAGGGACTGCGGCATGGAAGGGTTACAGAAGGTTACAGAATGTGCTAAGGGGAGGAAATAAGACATGAGAAATTGAATGTGCTCGGAGGGAGGGGGATGTAGGAGGAAGAATTGTGTTGCCAGGATATGAAGAAGGATTGTGTATGTGCTGGGAGGAGGGACTGACGTATGGAGGGGGGTTGCAGGGTTAGGAACCATGGAAGAAAAATTGCTAGATTGTCTTAGGCCAGTCAGGTGTGACTCTGTTTACCCCCCCTTTTGTGCTTATGAACTTTCTGTGAACTTCTAAGGTAACACTGTTTTGCTATAAAGGATCATACTGCACCCTTGGTCTCTGCCACATGCTGCGAGGCTTCCCAGAGGGGGAAGGTATGGGCTGTGGTCAGCTGGCCAGCTTAATAAAAGGCTTTCAAATTTAAATTCTGAGTCGGTGGTCTATCTCATTGAGCCAACCCATAACAGTTCCACATATGAGTAAGGACATGTGATACTTGTCTTTCTCTGACTGGCTTATTTCACTTACATGATACTGTCCGGGTCCCTCCATACTGTCCCCAAGGGTAAGAGATCCTTCTCTTTTACTGCTGGATAGTATTCTGTGGCATAAATATACCACAGCCTTTTTATCCACTCAGTGACTCATGGGCATTTGGCCTGTTTCCAGTCTTAGCTATTGAAAATTGTGCTGCTATGAAGATAAGGGTGCATACATTGTTTCTGATTGGTGTTTGGGATCCCTTAGCATATATTGGTAAAAGTGGCTTCACTGGGTCAAATGGCAGTTCCTTCTTTAATTTTTTGAGGAAACTCTGTACTGTTTTCAATAATGGCTGCACTCGCCTGCATTTCCACCAGCAGAGTATGAGGCTTCCCTTTTCTCAACATCCTCGCCAGCACTTGTCATTTGTTGATTTGTTGATGGCAGCCATTCTGACAAGTCTGAGCTGATACCTCATTGTTCTTTTAATTTGCATTTCTCTGATGGTCAGTGACTTTAAGCATTTTTCCTATGTGTCTTGGCCATGTGCATGTTCCCTTTTTAGAAGTGTGTATTTAGGTCCCTTGCCCATTTTTTGATTGGATTGTTTGTCTTCCTTTGGTTAAGTTGTATGGGTTTCTTATACATTTTGGATATTAACCCTTTATCACATGGATCCTTGCCAAATATATTCTCCCATACTTTGGGCTCCCTTTTCATTTTGTTGATGGTTTCTTTTGCTGGGAACACTTTTTTTTTAATGTATTCCCATTTGTTTATTTTCTCCTTAGTTTCCTTTGACCTGGGAAATGTATCTGTAAACACATTGCTATGAGAGATGTCTGAGATTTTGCTGCCTATGGATTCTTCTAAGATTTTTATGGTTTTCATACTCACATTTAGGTCTATTAACCATTTTGAGTTTACTACTGTGTATGGTATATGTTCATGTATTGTATCAGGTGGTTTTTTTTGCACATTTATCTGTTCAATTTTTCTAATAATATTTATTAAAGGGACTGTTTTGACTCCATTGTATGCTCTTGCCTCCTTTGTGAAATATTAATTGAGCATAATGGCTCTGGTAGATTTCTAGGTTCTCTGTTGTATTCCATTGATGTATATACCTTTTCTTGTGGCAGTACAGGTTGTTTTGATTTCTATGGCTTTTAAGTATAATTCGATATCTGGTATTGTGATCCCTCCATCTTTGTTCTTTTTTTAATTTTTTTATTTTTGCTAAAAGTATTACAAAGGGTATTACATAAGTGCCCTTTTTATCCCCCCCACCCTTGACAAACCCCTGCCCTCCCTTACCCCCAGTGTCTTATGTCCATTAGTTATGCTTATATAGATGCATACAAGTCCTTTGGTTGATCTCTTACTCCCCTCCCTCCTGTTCCCCAACCCTCCCTGGCCTTCCCACTGCAGTTTGACAATCAGTTTGAGGCAGCTCTGCCTCTGTATCTATTATTGTTCAAAAGTTTATAATGGTCTTTATTATCCATGAATGAGTGAGATCATGTGGTGTTTTTCCTTCATTGACTGGCTTATTTCACTTAGCATAATGCTCTCCAGTTCCATCCATGCCGTTGCAAATGGTAAGAGTTCCTTCTTTTTTACAGCAGCATAGTATTCCATCGTGTAGATGTACCACAGTTTTCTAATCCATTCATCTACTGATGGGCACTTAGGCTGTTTCCAGATCTTAGCTATGGTGAATTGTGCTGCTATGAACATCTGGGTGCATATATCCTTTCTAATTGGTGTTTCTGGTTCCTTGGGATATATTCCTAGAAGTGGGATCACAGGGTCAAATGGGGGTTCCATTTCCAATTTTTTGGGGAAACTCCATAGGATCATACCTCAACATAATAAAAGCCATATATGACAGGCCCACAGCCAACATCATACTCAATGGACAAAATCTAACACCATTTCCCCTAAGAACAGGAACAAGACAGGGATGCCCACTCTCACCACTCCTGTTCAACATAGTCCTGGAAGTATTAGCCATTGCAATTAGACAAGAAGAAGAAATAAAAGGCATCCAAATTGGAAAAGAGGAAGTAAAACTGTCCTTATTTGCAGACGACATGATACTATACATACAAAACCCTAGAGACTCCATCAAAAAACTACTAGACTTAATACATGAATTTGGCAATGTAGCAGGATACAAAATTAACCCCAAGAAATCCGAGGCATTTCTATACACCAATAGTGAACTTTCAGAAAGAGAGATAATAAAAACAATCCCATTTACCATCGCACTAAAAAAATTAAGATACCTAGGAATAAACTTAACTAAAGAGGTAAAAGACCTCTACTCAGAAAACTACAGGACGTTGAAAAAAGAGATAGAGGAAGACATAAAGAGATGGAAGAACATACCATATTCTTGGATTGGTAGAATCAACATCATTAAAATGTCCATACTACCCAAAGCAATCTATAAATTCAACGCACTTCCCATTAAAATACTAATGGCCTTCTTCAAAGATCTAGAACGAACTCTCCAAAAATTCATCTGGAATAAAAAAAGACCCCGAATAGCTGCAGCGATCCTGAGAAAGAACAAAGTAGGTGGGATCTCAATGCCAGATATCAAGCTGTATTACAAAGCCACTGTTCTCAAAACTGCCTGGTACTGGCACAAGAACAGACATATAGATCAGTGGAATAGAATAGAGAGTCCAGAAATTAGCCCGAACCAATATGCTCAATTAATTTTTGACAAAGAAAACATGAACATACAATGGAGTCAAGATAGTCTCTTCAATAAATGGTGTTGGGAAAATTGGACAGATACATGCAAGAAAATGAAACTAGACCACCAACTTACACCATACACAAGAATTAACTCAAAATGGATAAAGGACTTAAATGTACGACAGGAAACCATAAAAATTCTAGAAGAATACAAAGGCAACAAAATCTCAGACATATGCCGAAGCAATTTCTTCACTGATACAGCTCCTAGGGCAGTTGAAACTAAAGAGAAAATGAACAAATGGGACTACATCAAAATAAAAAGCTTCTGCACAGCAAAAGAAACCATCAACAAAACAACAAGAAAACCCACTTCATGGGAAAACATATTTGCCAACGTCATATCTGATAAAGGCCTAATCATCTTTGTTCTTTGTTCTCAAGATTGCTATGGTAATTGTGGTCTCTTTTGGTTCCATATCAATTTTTGAAGTATTCATTGTAGATCTGTGAAATATGTTGTTTCTATTTTAATGGGGATTACATTGAATCTGTAGAGTGCTTTGTGTAATATGGACATTTTAATGATGTTAATTCTACCCACCCATATTCCTCGTATATTTTTCCACTTGCTTATATCTTCCTCTATCTCTTTATTCAACATCTGGTATTTTTCTTAGTACAAATCTTTTACCCGCTTGGTTAAGTTTATTCTTAAGTATCATAAGTTTTTGATGCAATGGTAAATGAGACTGTTGGTTTGGTGTCCCTTTCTTTCTTTCTTTTTAAAAAATGTATTTCTTCATTGATTTCAGAGAGGTAGAGAGAGGGAGAGATGGAAACATCAATGATGAGAGAGAATCATTTGTTGGCTGTCTCCTGCACACCCCATAGTTGAGATCACGCTGCACTCCGGGCATGTGCCCTTGGCCAGAATCAATCCTGCGACCACGCAGTCCACAGGCTGATGCTCTATTCACTGAGCCAAACCGGCTAGGACTGGTTTCCAATTCTGAGAATTCATTACTGGTGCATAAAAGTTCCATTGATTTCTGGGTATTAATTTTGTATCCTTCTACATTGCTGAATTCATTTGTTAAATCTAGGCGTGTGTGTTTTTTGTGGAGTCTCAGTTTTCTTTGCACAATATCATATCTTCTATGAATAATAAGAGTTTTACTTCCTCCTTCCCAATTTGGATGCCCTTTATTTATTCTTCTTGTCTGATTGCTGTGGCTAGGACTTCCAGTACTATGTTGAATAAGAGAGGTGAAAGCAGTCATTTCTGTTTTGTTCCATTTCTTAGGGGAAATGGTTTCTCTTTTTGCTCATTGAGTATGATTCTGGCTGTAGGTCTGTCATACGTGTCCTTTACTGTGTTGAGATATGAGTCTTCTTCTCCCATTTTGCTGAGAACATTTATCAAAAATGGGTGCTGAGTTTTGTCGAATGCTTTTTCTGAATCTATAGATATGGTCATGTTGTTTTTGTCTTTCAGTTTGTGTATGTGATGTATCATGTTTATCGATTTGTGAATATTGTATCAGCCTTGCATGCCTGGGATGAATCCCATTTGGTCATGGTGTATGGTCTTTTTAAAATATTGCTCTATCCAATTTGCTAATATTTTTTGAGGATTTTAGCATCTATGTTCATCAGGGATTTTGGCCTGTAATTATCCTTCTTAGGAGTGTCACCTGGCTTTGGAATTAGGCTACTGCTGGGCTTGTGAAAAGAGTTTGGAAGTGTTCTTTTCTCTGGATTTTTTTTTAATAATATGTGGAGTATAGGTGTTAGTTCTTCTTTGGATGTTTGGTAAAACTCCACTGTGAAGGCATCCAGACCAGGACTTTTTTTTTCTGGGCATTTTTGGATTCCTGCTTCTATTTCCTCAGTTGTTATTGGCCTTTTCAGGTCTTCTGATTCTTCCTGTTTCAGTTTTGGGTACTGTGTTTTTATAGGAATTTGTCCATTTCATCCACATTGTCCAACTTGTTGGCATATAGTTGTTCATAGCACTTTATTGCAATGCTTTTTATTTCTGGGGTGTTGGTTGTTATGTCTCCACGTTTCTTTCTGACTTTATTTATTTAGGTCCCCTCTCTTTGTTTCATGATGAGTATGGCTAATGGTTCATCAATCCTTTTCAAAGAACCAGCTCGTAGTTTCACCAAGTCCCATTCCTCATGGTGAAAGGTTCTGTAGTCACCAGAGCCCTCAATCAGGAGGAGACCAGGGGAGACACACAGAGGTCAGGGAGCAGTCCCTGACTTGGGGGACCTTTGCAGACACAGTGGGTTCTCATGGCTCCTGGAAACACACCAAAGGAGCAAGGAGGGAAGTAAGGGAGGTATCCTCCATCCTGCAGACATGAGTGAGGTGAAGGTTTAGTAATTCCAGCACCTATGCCATGGAGGCTGGGAAATGCTTAGATAGAGAAACAACCTCACAAGCAGCCTCTACCTGGGTTACAATCCCCTCTGAGCCCTCAAAGGACTGATATACAGAGGATCCAACACCGTAATTATGAAATGTCAAATTTTACCCCATGATTTTAAATAAAAAAGATGCAAAACTGTAAAGCTGTCTCCTTCACCAAGAGATTTCCCAAGTCAGCTGCTGGATGAATGAGATGATTTCCAATGATCCTTGTTAAAACTGCATGACATGGGATACGCATACTGCTGTCAACTCACATCAGTGCTGGTGTGACACCTATGGGGAGAGAGCTGAGGTCATTTCCTGTGGCACCAGAAACAGCAAGTCCTGGCACCTGTACAAGGGAGGTGACCAGAGAGAAGTTTTCAAGGGCCCTTTGCACCATTCAAATGGGTCCATCCAGCTTCCACTGTCCGCGGGATGTGCACCTGTTTTATTTACTGTGGGCCTGTTAGATGGAAGGGCCCTATGGGGACAAGTGGGCATGTGGGTCAGACCCCAAGCTCAGCACACAGGGACCTGGGCTGTGCTGGGGTCTCTCTTGGTGGGAAAGTTTCCAACCACAGGCCGATGAGAGCACTGAGGATGGTCTCTGTGGAGAAAGAAAAGGAGGAGATACAGACACGTGGTGGGGAGAGTCCCCATCACTGCCCACATGTCCTCTGCCAGCAGCAGTTTTACCCCCTCCTCTGGGGTCTGCAGTGAGAAAGCAGGAAATGAGAGCCTCAGAGAAATCCCGCCTCAGCATCACCAGGAGCCTTCCCTGGAGGCAGCTCAGAGCTTGAGAGGAAATCCCTGTGCCCAACAGGAAGGCTCTTCCCTCCCCACCTTCCTCTGCCCCTGCTCCTGGGGCTGCTCATTGTGCTGTGGGTCCTGAGCGCCCCCTGGTGTCCTGAACGCCCCCTGCATCCCAGCCCTGCTGTGGGCTCAGGGAGGTTTGTGTCTGGGCTCACACTGACTTCCCCTCACTGTGTCTCTTGCACAGTAATACACAGCCGTGTCCTCGGCTCTCAGGTTGCTGAGCTTAAGTAAACTTGGCTCTTGGACGTGTCCCTGGTGATGCTGAGGCGGGATTTCAGTGTTGGGTTGTAGTCTGTACTTCCACTACTTCCCATAGCCCCGACCCACTCCAGCCCCTTTCCTGGAGCCTGCCGGATCCAGTGTACAGTATAGCTAGTCAGAGAGAATCCAGAGACAGTGCAGGTGAGGGAGAGGGTCTGCGAGGGCTTCACCAGTCCTGGGCCCGACTCCTGCAGCTGCACCTGGGACAGGACACCTGGGGACAAGGAGCATCAGTTCTGTCAGTCACCTCCAGTCACAGCCCTCCCATGACCCCTGCCTGACCCCTGAGACCCTCACCTCGGGGGGCTGTCAGCAGGCACAGGAGAAGACCCAGCAGCCTCATCTTCTTCTAGACCACAGCGCTGCCTTCCCAGAGACCTCAGCCCTGTGTGAGGAGAGAGCTGTGAGCCTGCTCAGCCCAGGAGAGGATGTACCCTGGAGCTTGAACAGAAATTTGCATGTGGGGCAGCCTTTTCCTATAAGTAGAGGGACTGAGGTCGGTATTCACTTTGATTTGAGCAACTACTACCAAAGCACAATAAAAAGGGAGACCCTTGATTCTTGATGTTGGAAACTTTTTATTGTGTTACTAGAGGCCCAGTGCAATAATTCATGCACCAGTGGGGTCCCTCGACCTTGTTTGTGGGATTGGATAGAAACTGGCATCTGACCACCCCCCAAGGGTCCCGGCTTGTGAGAAGGTGCAGTCCAGGCCAAGAAAGCCCACCAGTCCACGATTGGGGCTGGGGAGAGACATGGGATTTTGGCCAGCCAGGGAGGGACCGTGGGAGGGCTTCAGTGCATGTCTGGCCCATCTCTCTCAATCCCAATGAGCCTGACCCCACCAGCAAGCTAACCTAGTGGTTGGAGCGTCTGCCCCTTGGTGGTCATTGCACGTCATAGCGAGCGGTTGAACAGCTGTAGCATATCATTAACATATTAAGCTTTGATTATTTGATTGAACAGCTGACTGGTCAACCAGACACTTAGCACATTAAGCTTTTATTATATAGGATAATACACTGTGAAAACTCTTCCCTTATGCAAGCCCATTGCATATTGCACAGACCCCGAGCTAATCACTCAGAGATCATCATGTTTTAACCTGGAGAAAAGATTAGAAATAAAAGCAGTGATTATTCATGTGAACCATTGAGAATCTCTCATATTTTAAATAATATGGCAGCCTGTTAAGTGACCTGATTTCTCAGTGTAGTGTTATCAGTGATGTTGAGGTTCAGTGAAGGGAATTGGAGAATTCCTAGCATACATTTTCTCACAGGAAAGGGAACTTCAATCCTGTCAGGAATCCCTCACTCCCAGCCTCCCTCTTTCCTGTCCCGGGGATGCTCACTGAGGTCAGAGGGTGCCAGGCTCTCCCCCACAAGATAACACACCCTTAATGTGGAATGCAGACATTCTCCCATCAGGCACAGGATTCAGAAAGATATTCTATTGCTAAGTTGTTATTAAATTTACTTGAGGGACTATTTGGTGGGGCAAATGTATTTATTTTATTAAAGTTCAATTCATCATTTTTTCTCTGATGGGTGCTGTTTTGGGTGATTTTACAAGAATTTCCCAGAAAATGCTGAGCCTCCCCTGCCCATGTGGATTGGCTACAGTAGCCACAGAGGCTGGAGCAGGTGCTGGTACCAGAGGGGAGCGCTGCTGGGAAACTACCCATAAATGTGGAAATGACTGTGGAACTGGGTGAGAAGAGGAAGCTGGACTTGATTTGAGTCACATGACAGAAATGTGCCTGATGCTCATGGACTGAGAGTTACTGGACATAAGGGTTTAAAGCCTCCTCCAGTGAAAGCCCAGAAGGAAGTGCGGGCATGACAGAGACAGCTCGTGTCATCGAAGGAAATACCTGGATAATGAGGAGGAGGAGTTGATTGAAGTAGAAACCTTAAAGATCATGCAGGCAGAGATCAAGAGCAATAAGGAACCTGTCACTGCAAACTGGTGGGAAGGGGACCCCTGTTTCCTAAATGCACTTTCTCACAGTGTCTCTTTTCGAGATGGTAACACCTTCCCAGGTCCAAGGTATTCCCACTTGGACACCTTTGGGTTGATTAACCACATGGTCTCACCATGAATCATCCAAGTTGCATAATTCATCGGGGTCCTGTTTATGAAATCTCTCAACACTCACTGGGAAGAGTGGACTTTCCTCACTGGAGGAGCCAAGGAGATGGTGTGTCTGTATGAGGAGCCTTCATTCCATTAGACCAGGGCTCCTGACTCAGTCCATCATCTTCATTGTAATCACCACCATCATCTTCATCAACATCACCACAATTTTCTTACTTATAATCATTCTTCTCATTTTCTATGGACACGGTGGTTGTCCACACACAATGACTTCTTGTAAGTAAACAAAGCAGCCACCTCCTCTTAAGATGCCATTAGGGATTGAGACCCCAAAGGCCCAACTGTAAGTTGACACAGGCATTTGAAAAAGCCGATGACTGATTGGTGGTGGGAAAGGACAGATTCCCACCAAGACATTGGACCAAGATTCCTTTCCAATTCTATCACCACCATCACCACCACCACCACCACCATCACTGCCACCATCATTGTCAGTATCATCATCACCATCATTTGCTTACTTCTACTTCTAATCATTTTTCTCATTTTCTTTAGATGTGGTTTTAGTAGAGACATAAGGATTTTTTTTTTCAATTTTTGCTCATTTTGTATAGTTGTATATAAAATGGGGGCCATAGTCTATTTTCTGTTTCGTTTGACTTCTGACAACTGATGGTTTATTGCTGCTTCTTCTCCATCTGCCCCACACACAGGAAATCACATAAGAAATCATAGATTTCTTTCTTTTTTATTACAACGTTATTTATTAAAAATATTTTTCTCCAATTCTGATGACATATCAAAATAAACAAGGAGTGAGGTTACAAAGCAATAATTGATCTGATCTGGTCCTACAGAAGTTGATAAAGACCCCATTAGCTCTTTCATACATTCTACTTAATAGTGGAATACAAATTCAATTCATTCACTTCACAAAAGGTAAACATAACTGATATACTTTACACCAAAAATCTTTTATCAAGCTTGTCTTCAAATTTGTTAAAAAGGCAGCGAATATAAAATGATATTGACTTAAAAAGCATCCAAGCAATGCTTTTTGTTTTCCTGTTTTTGCAAAATTAGTCAAATCCGCACGGCTCCCGGACACCCCCAGAGGTTCCTCCGTGCTGCCAGCCTCCCTGTCTGGAGACTAAGGTGGAGAGAGCAGGAGAAACTCTGCTCCGATCTCAGAGCTCAAGGAAGGAAGGTTTCTGACAGGCTTCAGAGTTCTGAGACCTTCACATTAACACACAGATACAGACCTTGAACAACGGCTTTCAGAAATGCACACACACCAGGGACCCTGTAGAGGTGAACACTTTGGGAGAGAACTGCTCTCTTTCAACGGGTCAAGCAGCCAGTCTTTTCTCAAGTCTCTTGATAAGCGACAAACCTCCTCCAGTGCATCTTCACGATGTGGAGAAGGCACAGCTGATCTGGACTGTATCTGCCTTCCCTTTTTTTCAGATCTTCACCTTGGAGACTGGCTGGGATTCCTTCAGGGCAGGTAACAAATGCATCTGCATGAGGCCCTCTCAGCTTTGTTGCCGTTGGAGAACACATGGAACAGGGCTCAGGGGCCTCTCCCCCCACCACCAGCGAGCGGCCCTTGGTGGCCCCTGCAGCAGAAGCACCAATGGTCTTGAGCGGTTCAAGGACACCTTCTTCCTTGGCGAGGACACTGCCTGCGGTTCCCAAAATGCTAACCATGTTCACTCTCCCCCACGCTGCCCTCTGGATGCTGCTCTGCACAGCGTCACCAGCGGGTGGGGGTCCGCACTGAGAACTGTACTTGGCGGCCATTGTTTGCAGAAGGACCTCCAGGCACTGCCTATGGCTTCCAGGAGTCCATGTGCTGGGAAAGTCTGGCTGAGAAAAGAGCGGGTGGACAGGTGCTGTGCCAGGGCCTGGAGGGCCGCCCGCCCAGGGGCTCCGCCTGCAGCGGGGACAGGAGACTGGAGACCCCCTCGGGCTCGCACTGCACGGTGTTCATCTTTCTAACAAAGGCTTCCACGGGGGATCCTGGAACACATGCCCCTGCAGCGCTGCTGGGAAAGGCGGTTTCTCAGACCCATTCCTGGGAGGGGCGGTGGGCTAGGGCCGCCTCTGTCTCTGGGGAGAGGCAGAGGGGAGACAGCAGCTGCCCCGCCCTCGCCAGCGGCTCTCCATGCGCCTTGCTCTGGTCCCTGGAAAGCTCTTCCTCCCACGCGGGTCCAAGCCTCTGCTCTGGCACTCTGACAGGACTGCAGGGAGTCCCTGCGCCTCAGCAGCGCTGGGCTCTGGCTCCTGTGAGCGGGCGGAAGTCAGTCCCAGATGCACATATTCTCTGACCCTCTCTCAGGAGAGCCTCCTCCATCTCATCGCTGTGGTCAGACCCCGCCCTTCGCCTTCTGCAGCCTTTCCTGGGCCTCCAGGGCGGTTTCCATCTCCATCTCGGCCTCCTGTGTCTGAGTGAACACTGCGCCCGCGTCCGTTTCCAAAACTTCAGATGAGCCCTTGGGAGGCGCTTATGATTCCTAATCGGCTCTTGGAAGGAACCAAGTCCTTTGGGTTCCACACTGCGCTCCCCGGCCTCTCCCGCAGGACACGCTCCAGGGACCCCCAGTAGACAGCGTGCGGCCTCCAGCCCGCACCATGCTGCTCCCAGAGCGCTTCCAGTAGCTCTGGGGGACCCCAGGGACCGCCAGCAGACAACATGCTCCTGCAGCAGCCAGGTCCCCTGGGGGAAACCCAACCAAACACGGTCCCACCATCTCCAAACGCCCTCTGTGCTGAGCACAGACAAGATGCTGAGCCATCACTGTGCTCACACACATTCCACAGCGCGTGCGGCCTCGCGGCCATGTTCTCAGAGGGTTTCTGTTCTGCTCTTTCTCCTCTGTGGAGGCCCCGCGTCTGAACCCACTGGCACTGCCCTCTCGGAGCAGTGCGACCCGGGTCATGGGACCCACAGTCACCATGTCCTCGCAAACCGCAAAGCCTCCAAAGCACTGAGACCCCTGAGGCACCGCCGCCTCTCCCTCACCTCCAGGCTGGGGTCCAGCAGCAGCGGCCCGAGGGGGAAGGTGCAGGGGTCCAGGCCACCAGGTCCCCCGGGTCCAGGTGCACCAGCTGCTGCTGCAATAGCTGGGCCAGTCCTGGGCATGCGCACTGAGGACCTGCGCTTGGGAGACTGGAGCTTTTCCACCAGCTCTGCCTCCTCTTGCTCAGTCCCCTTCTCTCCTTCTGCCAACTGGGCCTGACAGTCGCTGGATGGAAAAAACTGAGGGCCTCTTTGAGGCGCTTCCTCCTTGTCTGGCCCATGGGCAATGGGAG
>NW_005872021.1:0-36314 GCF_000147115.1 Myotis lucifugus
AGACCACATATTGGGTCACAAGCAAAGTCTCCACAAATTCAAGAAGATTGAAATCATAAAAAGCTTCTTCTCAGACCACGATGGCATAATGTTAGAAATAAACTACAATAAAAACAACCCAAAATACTCAAACACTTGGAAGCTGAATAGCATGTTATTAAATATTGATTGGGTTACCAATGACATCAAAGAAGAAATTAAAAACATCCTGGACACTAATGACAATGAAAACACAACAATCCAAAACCTCTGGGACACAATGAAAGCAGTCCTGAGAGGGAAGTTTATAGCTCTACAGGCCTATCTCAAAAAACAAGAAAAAATGGTAGTTAATCATCTAACTCTACAACTCAAAGAATTAGAAAGAGAGCAACAAGAAAACCCCAGAATGAGCAGAAGGAAGGAGATAATAAAGATTAGAGCAGAAATCAATGAAATAGAGACCAAAAAAACAATACAGAAAATCAATGAAACCAAGAGCTGGTTCTTTGAAAGGATAAACAAGATTGACAAACCTCTAGCCAGGCTCACCAAGAAGCAAAGAGAGAGGTCCCAAATAAACCAAATCAGAAATGATAGAGGCGAAATAACAACAGACTCCACAGAAATACAAATGATTGTTAAACAATACTACAGGCAACTCTACTCCAACAAACTAGACAACCTGGAGGAAATGGACAAATTCCTAGAAAAATACAACATTCCAAAACTCAATCAGGAAGAATCTAAAAACCTCAATAGGCCAATAACTATGGAAGAAATTGAAGCAGTCATCAAAAAGCTTCCAGCAAACAAAAGCCCTGGACCAGATGGCTTCTCTGGGGAGTTCTACCAAACATTCAAGGAAGAACTAAAACCTACCCTCCTCAGACTACTACAAAAAATTCAAGAGGAAGGAACACTTCCAAGCTCATTCTATGAAGCCAGCATCACCCTAATATCAAAACCAGGTAAAGACATCACAATGAAAGAGAATTACAGGCCAATATCCCTCATGAACATAGATGCCAAAATCCTCAACAAAATCTTAGCAAATCGGATCCAGCAGTACATCAGAAGGATCATACACCATGACCAAGTAGGATTTATCCCAGAGATGCAAGGATGGTACAACATCCGTAAATCAATAAATGTGATACATCACATAAACAAATTGAAAGAAAAAAACCACATGGTCATATCAATTGATGCAGAAAAAGCATTCGACAAAATCCAACACCCATTTTTGATAAAAACTCTCAGAAAGGTGGGAATAGAAGGATCATACCTCAACATAATAAAAGCCATATATGACAAACCCTCAGCCAACATCATACTCAATGGACAAAAACTAACACCATTTCCCCTAAGAACAGGAACAAGACAGGGATGCCCACTCTCACCACTCCTGTTCAACATAGTACTGGAAGTATTAGCCATTGCAATTAGGCAAGAAGAAGAAATAAAAGGCATCCAAATTGGAAAAGAGGAAGTAAAACTGTCCTTATTTGCAGATGACATGATATTATACATACAAAACCCTAGAGACTCCATCAAAAAGCTACTAGACTTAATACATGAATTTGGCAATGTAGCAGGATACAAAATTAACCCCTTGAAATCTGAGGCATTTCTATACACCAATAGTGAACTTTCAGAAAGAGAGATTAGAAAAACAATCCCTTTTACCATCGCACCAAAAAAATTAAGATACCTAGGAATAAACTTAACTAAAGAGGTTAAAGACCTCTACTCAGAAAACTACAGGACATTGAAAAAAGAGATAGAGGAAGACATAAAGAGATGGAAGAACATACCATGTTCTTGGATTGGTAGAATCAACATCATTAAAATGTCTATACTACCCAAAGCAATCTATACATTCAACGCACTCCCCATTAAAATACCAATGGCCTTCTTCAAAGATCTAGAACGAACTCTCCAAAAATTCATCTGGAATAAAAAAAGACCCCGAATAGCTGCAACGATCCTGAGAAAGAACAAAGTAGGCGGGATCTCAATGCCAGATATCAAGCTGTATTACAAAGCCACTGTTCTCAAAACTGCCTGGTACTGGCACAAGAACAGACATATAGATCAGTGGAATAGAATAGAGAGTCCAGAAATTAGCCCGGACCAATATGCTCAATTAATTTTTGACAAAGGAGGCATGAACATACAATGGAGCCAAGATAGTCTCTTCAATAAATGGTGATGGGAAAATTGGACAGATATATGCAAGAAAATGAAACTAGACCACCAACTTACACCATACACAAGAATAAACTCAAAATGGATAAAGGACTTAAATGTACGACAGGAAACCATAAAAATTCTAGAAGAATACAAAGGCAACAAAATCTCAGACATATGCCAAAACAATTTCTTCACTGATACAGCTCCTAGGGCAGTTGAAACTAAAGAGAAAATGAACAAATGGGACTACATCAAAATAACAAGCTTCTGCACAGCAAAAGAAACCATCAACAAAACAACAAGAAAACCCACCTCGTGGGAAAACATATTTGCCAACGTCATATCTGATAAGGGCTTAATCTCCAAAATTTATAGGGAACTCATACAACTTAACAAAAAGAAAATAAACAATCCAATCAAAAAATGGGCAAAGGATCTAAATAGACACCTTTCAAAAGAGGACATTCAGAAAGCCAAGAGACATATGAAAACATGCTCAAAGTCACTAATCATCCGAGAGATGCAAATCAAAACAACAATGAGGTACCATCTCACACCTGTCAGAATGGCCATCATCAACAAATCAACAAACGACAAGTGCTGGAGAGGATGTGGAGAAAAAGGAACACTTGTACACTGCTGGTGGGAATGCAGACTGGTGCAGCCACTATGGAAGGCAGTATGGAGGTTCCTCAAAAAATTGGAAATGGAACTCCCATTTGACCCTGTGATCCCACTTCTAGGAATATATCCCAAGAAACCAGAAACACCAATCAGAAAGGATATATGCACCCAGATGTTCATAGCAGCACAATTCACCATAGCTAAGATCTGGAAACAGCCTAAGTGCCCATCAGTAGATTAATGGATTAGAAAACTGTGGTACATCTACACGGTGGAATACTATGCTGCTGTTAAAAAGAAGGAACTCTTACCATTTGCAACAGCATGGATGGAACTGGAGAGCATTATGCTAAGTGAAACAAGCCAGTCAATGAAGGAAAAATACCACATGATCTCACTCTTTCGTGGATAATTAAGACCATTACAAACTTTTGAACAATAATAAATACAGTGGCAGAGATGCCTCAAACCGATTGTCGGACTGCAGTGGGAAGGCCAGGGAGGGTTGGGGGACAGGAGGGAGGGGAGTAAGAGATCAACTGAAGGACTTGTATGCATCCATATAACCATAACTAATGGACATAAGACACTGGGGGTTAAGGGAGGGCAGGGGCTTGTCAAGGGTGGGGGGGGGGGGAAGGACACTTATGTAATACCCTTTGTAATACTTATAGCGAAAAATTAAAAAAAATAAAATAAATAAAATAAAATAAAATATTTTGAAATTCAAAAAAAAAATATGTGTTAAAACCCGCAGCCGCCCTGGTGATTTAGAACTGTTTGCCAGGCAGACTCAGCCCCTGAGAGCCAGGTCAAAGAAGGCGGGGCTGAGTGCCTGAGCTGCCCGCAAGGCCCTGAAGCCCCTGGTGGAGAAGAAGCGGCGCATGCGTGGATCAACGAGAGCCTACAGAAGCTGCAGCAGCTGCTGGTGGACACCGAGGTGCAGGCTAAGCTGGAGAATGCCAAGGTGCTGGAGCTGACGGTGCCAAGCGTGCTGCGGGGCAGGGTTCGTGGGCACGAGCAGCTGCAGGCAGAAGCCAGCAAGCGCTTCGCTGCAGGCTACATCCAGTGAACCCCCTGCTTGAGTCCATACCACTGTGAAAGGGCAGTGGCTTCCGAGATTTGCTGGAGGACGCTCTGGCCGGGCCCCGGGAGACCCTAGGTGGAGCAGCTGGCTCACAGGAGGGGCTGATATCCCCTTCAAGTGCACTCCCTTGAAAAAGGCCTGGTTGCTGCTCTGCCACAAAGGAAACTGGTAGAAAGGCAAGAAAGCAGGGCCCTAAGAGTTAACAAAAGGGCACTCTCCCTGGACCCGGGAGCCATCAGGACTTTAAAATTCTCCAAGAGAGGAGGAGTCTGACTCAGAGACTGGCCGAAACCTCGTTGGGTTAGAAGAATCAGAGGCTGCATATTGAACTTATAGACTGCAGTTTGCTGGGCAAAGGTCCAAGCCCAGTTATATAGAGGTTAAACTACCTGTGTACAATAAAACAGCTTTCTCCTGTGCCAGAATATATTTTAAGAAAATTGAATGTATAATAGACCAGTAAGCTGGGACAAGTGGAATAGGAAAACTGAGCAGAAATCCTATCTTCCCTAAACCAATAACACTTGGGAGTAAATGCTTTGCATTTGCCTCCCTAAACAAAGGTTAAATCGTTTATGTCAATCTGATTAGTGTCATTTTTTGTCCATACCCAGGGACAAATGAAGTTAGAAAATAAGCCTTATTCTGATTAATTCTTTTATTCAGGAGGAGCCAACCCGGTCCCTCCCTGCAACATGAATGATAAAATATATATTAAGGAATTTTAAAATTGCTCAAACCTCGCTGCCTTGGGTCCAGTTCTGCATGTATAAAAAGAAACAGAGTAAAGTTTAATAGCGGGAGTAAAGAGGCAGGCAGGGCAGAAGCAGGCCAGAAGAAGCTGGCAAGGCCATCCAAACCACCCAGCCGCTATTGGCCAGAGCCGCCTGAGGCAGACCTCCTCGGACTGGCAGCAGCTGATACCGACTAGGACAGACTGGGCTTTTTCCAACTGGGCCCCCATAAGCCAATGGTCAAAATGAAGACCGGGGGCCAGACTGTGAACTTTATGGTTGATACAGCGGCAGAGCACTCAGCAGTTACTCGGAAGGTACCTCCCCTCTCAGGGCAGGAAGTCACCATTATTGAAGCTACCGGTAGGTACCACAGCTGCAGACTATTCTGCCGCCCCCGCCGGTGTCAGTTAGGCGGCCATCAGGTGGTTCATGAATCCCTATATTTACCAGTTGACCTGGTCCCTCTAATGGAAGCAGAAACCACTTTTGCCCCAGATGGCTCAGCACAGCCTTGCCTAGGTGAAGAGACCTCTCCAATGATCCTGTCCTTAGCAGTGCCGAGAGAGGAAGAATGGAGACTTTACACCCCCCAGCCAAAGGCCTCCACATCTGTTCTTGTCAGGCCCCCATCAGGGGACTTGGGCAGTGTTCCTGTTATCTGCCAAAATTCCCAAGACTGTAAAAATACTTGTTCACTGAAAAGATATAAATGTGAATGTTTATTTAATGTTTATATATCTACTTAGATATAAATATTTATAAATAAATAAAACCCCCGGTTAGTTTCCTGGTGTATTCTGGAGCAGCCTATTCAGTCTTGACAGAGCCAATGGGACCAGTAACATCTAAGAAAACACCGGTTCTAAGAGCCACCGGACAAACTGCCTTTTTTCCTTGGACACAGAGAGGACTGTGAACCTCAGAAAGAACACGGTAACTCATTCGTTTACATGATCTCTTACAGAAATTACAAGCCACCCATAAGCTTGTTCAAGATGCCCTGCCAGTGCCACCTCGGACTCTGTACATTCTTTCCAGCCTGGGGACTCAATGTGGGTAAAGAACTTCACGACCCCAGAACTCACCCCAACTTCAAAAGGACTATACCTGCAGAAAATTGTATAATAGACTCAGATGATGCCTGCATCTTCATAGACATGGCTTCAAAAAGACAAGGACGATTTTACCTTATATAGAAATATCAAAGAATGGACTTTCGTCACCTCCCCAAAATGTTTGTATAGCCCTGCCATACCTCATGTTTAATAGCGGAGGATTTGGCTGCCTGAAGCGGCCATGATGCCAATATTATGTTTCATTATATTGATATATTATATTAACCTATGATTCTCTTGCAGGTTTGAATGTATGTTGGCTATCCTGGAAGGGGACTGTGTGGGGTGAACCCCAAGAGTAGAGGGTGTCTAGCTGCCAAGAGGGCAGGTGCCCAGCTGGGCAAAGAAGAATACCCATCAGGTTTTGGTCTCTACTAAGAGACAGCTAACAGTTGGCAGCCTATACTGTCAGGGGTGGTACAAATCTCAGCTGTAGAAAGCTGGGAAAAGCCTATTTGGAATAAAAGATCTGAGGCATGGTTGTGCATTTTTAAAGGACATAAAAAGAAGGTTTAAAGGCTAATCTGAAAGTATAAAATTTAAAAAGGTTGTATATATAATAAAAAGGAGAAGAAAAACGTTGAAAGGACTAACAAGAAAAATCAGAAGATCTTAAAGCAGATCAGTATGTTTTTCTCCTTATATAATTCCTCTGAAATCTGGCAATGCTTAATAAGTCAGGGCAATACATTACTTTGCATGAAATCAATAAGACCGGTTTTTAATAATAATTTTATTAACCGGAAACTTTGACTGGAATATCATGTTTTAAAGAAACCTGTCTGAACTCTGAAGATTTGAAGCCAATAAGAGTGCCACAGGAAGAGCCTGGTATCCTGCTTGGGAGCCCTGAAGATGGCTGGCGCTGGAGCATCAGGCCCATGCCCTACCATCACTGGCGGTTGGTAAGAGTAGAAGGGGAGCAATAAGGATGCCACTGAATCCCTGAGGAACCCCCACTCACTCTGGGCCGCAACGAGTAGGAGGGCTACTGAGATGGGCTTAAATCCTAAAGCGTGGACTCAGGTGGAGTTGCTACAGGTGAGGAATTCACCTAACGCAGCAGATACTTCAGGCAGGCCTGATGGCAGCTGAATGGCTTGGCTTCCTGGCCTACGGGGCACCTTAAGATTCAATCATGAAATTCCAGCAAAGGTAATCAGTTACCATTCTTGTTGTGTTTATGCAAACATCAGGCCAAATTGAATACAGTAAATAAATTAATATTGATTCAGCTTTTTGATAGCCATAGAGGAATTTTAAGAAGAAAAATCCTATTTCAATAAAGGTTGTTAAAACTAAAATGGTTTCTTTCCCTTCCACCGGGCCATTTGTTATAATTTGTCTCTGCCAGGTCACAAGCCCAGCTCCTTCTGTGCCCAGGACAGCAGGGAGCCTGACTGGAAGGTGACCTCTGACCAGACACACCTGCTGCAGATCACCCTCAAGAAGACAGCGGACCTTGGCGGACCCCTTATAATCCTCCTGATGCTGTTGACTTTCAGCCCTTGCATTATTAACAGACTAGTCAAATTTGTCAAGAAATGTATAAAAATAATTCAGTTGATAGTTCAATCCGTCTCATGATTGAGCCGGAAGTTCCAAGACAAGGGGGGAATGAAAGGACAGAACAGGGCTGATAACCGTGTTCCTAACTCCTCTTCAAGCAAAAGCCATAGAATGTACCAGTTGCTCAGCCAGCCCTTATCTCAGCCAATAGGAACGCAAGAAAACTAGCCCAAGGCCAAAAGTATGCTAGCCACCTCCTGTCTTTGTGTAACCAGACCCTAGCTGCACCCTGCCCTTGCATCATTAGCCCCCGGCCCTCACTCAGCCAACCGGAATCGGCCAAATCAGTGGTCCGAGTGAGCCCCCACCACCTGACCCAAGCCCTATAAATTCTTTGTTCTTCCAAGACTCGGGGCTCTCTTGCTTCCTGTCACTCCACTGTGTCAGTGGGGGAGGCAGAGGGACCAAACTAGCTAGTTTGAATAAATGACTCTTTGCTTTTGCATCGGACTCGGCTCCCTGGTGGTCTGTCTTTGGGTATTTTGAAATCTGGGCATAACACCAGCAGGCGCCAGCCTCAGGAAACCCCAGGCCTTCGCGATGAGCTCCTGCACCACTAGAAATGCCACCACCAGCTCCTACAGCTCCACCGGAGGTTTCCCTCCGGTGCAGAGCAGGAGGGTGTCCACCTGCGCATGCAGAAAGCGCAGTTCCGCTTTCCACAAGCCGACTTGCCCCGCCAGGAGGCCCCCGGGGTCCTTAAAGGCAGAGAACCAGCAGGGCCCACAGGCTCCCTCCTCAGCTCCCCTGCTTCCCCAGCTGGAGAGGCAGCAGGGAAAGCACCAACATGGCACCAGCGGCCAGAAGGGATCCCCGTAAAGACCGGCCCGTGACAGTTCCAGGCACCCGACGTAAGGTGACTCTGCTGCCACACAGGCGGGGGGAGCCTCTGAAGCTGCCATCACCTCCTCACCTGGGCTTCCGGGTCACAGCCCAGGACCTGGATGTGGAGAAGAAAGCCACGCTCCAGAGCATCCACGCTGCTCTGTGGGGTGAGACTGAGGCCATCTCAGGCTGCTGTGCTCCAGAGCCTGGGTGTCCTTCCCTCCTCCCTGCTGCCAGCACTGCGCCTGTCAGCATTGCCAGTCCCCCTCCCTCCCCCAGCCTGCCAGTGCCTTCTGCAGGCAGTGCCTGCCCCTCAACAACCACAACCACAGGCTTGGCTCCCCAGCCTGCCTCTGACATAGAGTTCACCCCCATGGACACCACCCCACCTATCTGTGCTCAGGTGTCCAGGGCGCCCCCTGGCTCTACTGTTGGAAATCAGGCAGCTCGAGCCCCAGCCCAGGCCCCAACCTCTGCTCCAGGCCAGCCAGCCTTGGGCAGCACCATGCAGGCCCCTTTTGGGGCCTCAGTATCCACAAGTTCCACCTTGAGTACCCATGCCAGCACCAGGCCAGCCTTTGCTTCCACCCCAGGTGTAGGCCCCTCTGGCTCAACCACTGTCAGCTCTGGGGGAAGTTTGGGCAGGAACACCAGAAAGCGAAAGCGTTCTCACAGGGATGCTGCCATAGTGACCAGCACCAAGGGTCCCAGCACTCCCTCTGTCCCTGCCACTCTCAGCTCTGGGGGGAATTTGGGCAGGAACACCCGAAAGCGCTATCCCCAGGATGCTGCCATGATGACCCACACCGAGGGCCCCAGCACTAAGAAACCCAGGAAGTCCTGTCCTCAGAGATACACCCAAGCAGGGCCATCTTTCTCCAGCCCAGGTCCCAGCACCAGGGCCAGCTGGGCGACCTCTAGTGGGGTGTCCATCAGCCCCCACCCCAGCAGCACCCCCCTCTGCTGTGGGCACAGCAAGGAACAGCCTTGCTGTTAGGGGCAACTGTGGTTTGGCCAGAAAATGGTTGGGCCATCAGGGGAGTTCTTACTGAAGCACTAAGCCCTTTGTTTGAGCCCCACAGCAGGGCCTTTGGGCTGAGAGGTGTTGGAGACAATCCTGAAACCTGAGAGGGTCAGGGAACAGGCTTTGTTCACTGGCCAGAGAGTGGAGAAGAGGGTGTTGGAACTCTGATATCCTGTTGTATATTCAAGAGGAGGCTAGAAATGATGCAGTGGTCAAGAAAATTAGAAAGAGGACACTTCCTGGTCTTTCTGGGGAGGGGGTGGCAGTTTCCCCCCGAATCAGGGATCCACATCTTTTCTTGGCATTCATGGATCCCTTTGGTCGTTGTCATGCTGACTGCCAATGGTCCTGGAGCCGCTGGGTGTGTCATGGAGCACAGAGATTGGATTATAATGAGGGGTGAGATCCTTTGGGGGTGAGCTCCCTGCCATCTGGGCTGAAACAGGTTGAAGCTGGTCTTTATGGCTCACCCACCACAGGCTACTTCCTGCCTAAGAGATAAACAGCTCTGCTGTGCAGGGTGCCTTGCAGCTGCTGAGAAACACAGTGCTGTGACCAGTGCTGAGCCCTCAGGCAGCATCACTGCTCAAGGTCAGACAGCACTGGCTCTGGCCCTGCAGTTTGGGGTTTGAGCAGCACCTGTGGGCTTTGGAGCTGAGCCCCTACGCCAGACGTTTGCTGCACATTTGGAGACCTCAGCACTACAGTGGAAACAAGTGGGGTTCCCTGCACCAGCCACTATGAGAGAAGCTGAAGTCTGCATGCCTGCAGTCCCCACACCAGAACACTCCAAAGGTGAGCAGAGGCCCTGCACTAAGAACGCCCAGGTGCTTGGAGGCACTGTTGCCCCCTCCCCCAAGTCTCACCTTTGAGGCTGCACCCACGCAGAGCTCCCTTATGTCCATTCAAGAGCCCAGCACCACTGCCAGGAAGGGCTGCCTTTAGTGGGGTGTTTGTCCTGGCTCCACCCCCAGCGACTCCACCTCTGTGGTGGGCACAGTGAGAAGAGCCTTGCCATTAGGGCCCCCTCATGGACTGCCCAGGACTTGGTTGGGCAGAAAACCATCGCCCATCAACTGGGTCCTTTTTCTCCCTTTCGGTTTCCACTCCCCTCAGGTCTAACAGGCAAATGCTGGCCTAAAACTCAGCCTCCTCCAGAAGCAGCCTGTGACCACCTTCTTCCCAGTTGGGACCCTGTTTCATCCTCCTACACAGACAGTAGAACTCTAGCCCTGACCTCTGCCACCTGGAAGCAAACTGGGTGCCCATTCATACAACATCCCATTCCTAGCCTTGACCTGCAGTTTCCCTCAAGATGCTTTGGATGAGTCTGTTGTCCAATCCCTGTGTTCCGAAGTCTCAAGACTATAGACAAGAGGCTCGGGGTGCTTCCCTTTGTTATTCCTGTGATGCTGTCACAAATGTGTGATTCTGGTTCCCCCTGGGACTCCCAGATGCTAGTGTGAGTGAAACTCTAACTGAGTGGGGTGCTGGGGAGCATGGGCAGGACAGGGCCTGCTGACCCTTCTGTCACTACAGTGGCTGTAGAGGGTTGCATCCTGCATGGATTTGGCTGGCTTCCTGCTTGGCAATGAGATCGTGGCTCTTCACGAAGGTGGGCAAGAGCTTCTGTCCTGATGTGGATCCAAGCCTGAAGGTCCAGGACCTGGAGCAGCTGAAGTAGAACACCTGAGTTCAGAGCACGGGGTACAGGCTGAGGTAGTCCCCCAGACATTCCATGCTCCTCCCTGTGCTCTGTGAGAGCACGTGCTTCCCAGCAATCTCTCTCTGCTCTCCTTCCTGCTCCTAAGACCCGCAGACTCTTTTCCACCCCAGGGCCGGTGCACATCCTATTCTTGGTTTTATCCCTCATCTTCCATGTCTGGTTCCTTGTAATATTCAGGTCTCCCCCTCACTAATTGTAAATTCCCACCCTCACCCACATTCTCTTTCATATCACCTTGTTGATTTTCTTCACAATTGTTATCACCAGCTGCAACTATTCATGTATTTGTTACTTTAATATGTACTGACTGTTGTCTGTCTCCCCTTTTTGACTGAACTCCATGAGGACAGGCAAGGACATCTGGGTTATTCCCCATTCTGGCCCCAGGGTCTGGAAGAGCCCAGCATCAGGTAAATGCCCGCAAAACAAGTGTTGAGTGAGTCAGTGCCTTCTGTGAGCCAAGCCCTCTTCTAAATGCAGCAAGACCAACATATCATAGACCCCATATGTGCACCCAGTTACAACTCACATACAGGCAACCAATAAAGGGGAGAAGTGGTTTCACAAGCTCCTCTTGGTGGCTGAGTGTGTGTGTTGCGGGGGAGGCTCATGGCCTGAGGGTTTGTACAAAAGAGCCTCCCGCCAGCGTCACCCCTAGAGTTCTGACTGCACAGCCAAACTCCCAACCCGGAGGCTGGTCAGGAATGGAAACAGGTTGCAACTCCAGTTGGTGCAGCTGCTGCCAGGAGGACCTTTTTGGGAAGGATTCTGCAGCTGTGATTAGGCTTCTTGGGAAAGAGTGCATGGACTGATTAGCCATGTCTGCAAGGGAAGGGAGAGAGTCATGCCTGCCATGGGTTTGCCATCTCTGCCATGGGTGATGACTCCTCTTTCCTGGAGGAAAAATGGCCTTTCCTTGACCTTCATGCCCTGCCTTCCTAGAGCTGCTGTCCAGAACTGCATGATGGGAAGTGCTAGGGATTTGGCATTTGGTATCTGAATTCTCAGGCACCTGATCTTCAACCCCTCTGCTCAATTTCCAGGTATTGCTGATAACTTCTAAAAGGAATGGGTTTTAATAGGCCTTCCATAATCCTGGGAGTGCCTTGTTAATGGAGAATTTAGAGATACCCATGCCAAGTTGTAAATGAGAGCCATTCATTCATTCATGCAACCCCTCATTTATGAATGTCCTTTATGCCGGGAACTGTGCTAAGCCCTGGAGATATGGACATGAAGAGGAACCATTCTTGCTCTGTGGTGGACTCTCAGGAAATATTATATTTTTAAACAATCATTTAATTGCTTAGTGCATGTCTCTAAGGTTACAGTGTCGAGGGGAAGTCAGAAAAGTGAGCAGAATGTTATACTACAGAGTGTGAGGGGGCACAGAGGAGGGCCCCCTCCACCACCTCTGGCTGGTCTGAGAGGCCTTCCTTAGGAGGGGGTGTCCTTGCTCAGACCTAATATGTTAAAAGGGGTGAGCCTTGGAATGGGTTGGGAGGAAAAGCAGGAATGAGCAGCAGCTCAGGGAGACTCCTGAGATGAGAGACAAGCAGCCATAGGGATCTGCAGGTTTCTCTGTGTGACTAGACCATGGGTTCAGAAAGGTCAGTGATAAGGGGATGGATGGAGTGGTGATTGGGAGAAAGGTCATGAACGCCTTGCCTGACGTGTTAAGCTCGCTTCTGAAAGTTTGTCAGGAGTCTATAATCCAAGGCTCTTCTTGGACAACACTTCTTCCCAATAGAGATAGATAGATAGATAGATAGATAGATAGATAGATAGATAGATAGATAGAAAGAGTGATATCAACATGAGATGAGATTTTGACTTACCCATCAACAAATATATAAAATTGTGCTTTACCACATCTTCCTGCTCGCTGGCATTACTGTGTGTTTTCTGTTTTAACTCTTATGCATTTTCCAGGAGCAATAAAGTTTGTTTTAGTTGCTACTTCTTTTTCCTAGAGAAGCTGAACTTCTTCCTATTTGCATATTGGTCCCATTGGATTTTATTTTTGTGACTATCTTTTCTTCTTTTTACTGTTCTCAAAGGCAAAACCAGATTCAGGCCTCAAAGAGAATGTGGACTCCCATTCAGTCTGTCTGGTTCTAAACCTATAACTTTCACCCTGCTAAATTAAGCACCTTACAGTGCTGGGGTTCTTGTCGCAGCATCAAGAAGCGTTCAGGAACCTGGAGAAGGCTGTGTGTAGATTTTAAATAAGAGTCCAGAGACAAAATAAAAGGCATTTGGGGGTCAGAGGAGTTTAGCTAAAGGATCTAAGATCCGAGATCTCAATTCTCAGGTCTGCTTGTCCCAGGACCCCATGCTTTTTATTAACAAGTTTGTCCTGAGGCCAGGCAGAGATATACACTTCAAAGGGCCAGGGTTTCAGTACAGAGGCTATTGTCAGAATGGGGGAATTAGCCTTTGGCTGTTTAGGTATTTGGCCAGTAGGAGGCAATAACATGTAGATTAAGATGCCTTTTAGCTGTCTGGCAGCCAAGCAATAATCCCTTTTCAGGTTTGGGGAAATGCCCTCAGCCATTCCCAGATGCAGCCCTGCTGTCATGCAGGAATTGGTCTCTAGCATTACATCTGTTGTCTCCCTCAAAAGTCCTTTCAGCAATTCTCTGAGATATATTATTATCCTCAGTTTACAGATGGGGCAGCTGAGGCTTACAGAGGTAGCCAGGTGACAAGAGGGTCTTGAAACCAGTGTCTGTTTTTAAGCACCAGGCCACTGGGGACTGTGTGCCCTCTACTGGTCACCACCCCAACTTGCACATGTTTCCTCTTGCTAGTGAGTCCTGGGAAAGAAGCTCTTCTGATGGACCCTGGGGATGGCCTCATGCTTGTGTCTTTGTAAAGTAAGTGGTCTTGTGCTCTGAGCTTCACCTGAAATTCTTTTGTTCTTGGCACATGGGGCACATTCTCTCTCACATCCCTGCATTCTTCACCATCCAAAAGTCGCTGTTCCCTGTCACTTGCACCCAGGGTCTTGTGTGGGCCTCTCCTTGACAGGGCCCTGGACATCCTGCTGGCTGGAGGGGAAGGGCAGTGAATGGGGGGCCCATCTGGTGGTAGATGGGAGAGTGGACTCTCCAGGGCTAAGGATTGCCAGCTCCCATCTGCTCTGCAGTGAGCCCTGTGTACTGGAATACACCACGATGGAGAAAGAGGATCCCTTCTGGACTCATCTCTCTGCTGATGAGCTCATCCAGAGGCACTGAATTCACATCACCTGCCCCAGGACTCACTCACCAAGCATTCAGCGCTCTGTGTGAGTGGGGTTGGCAGTGGGACCTGTGGGAGACTTAGACTTTGTTTCTGCCTTGAAGTTGGGGAACGGAAGGGAGTGGGGCCTTGAAGGTGACCCCAGGCCTCATCCTCTACCTCTCCTCATACTCTCAGTTCCAGAAGAGGCATTGCAGTGGCAGCATGGGTGTCCACCCGTCCCTCTGTGCCCACAACTATGTGGAGTCCCTGCACCAGAACTTATGGTAAGAACTTATGTTCCCTGCTGTATGGTAAGAATGACATTCTCATTCAGCTGGTGAGAGTTCATCTTGGGCCCAGATCTTACACTGGGGGTCAGGCTCCATCTCATAGAGAAATTGTCTTTGAATCCATGCTGCTCAATCATCCATCCACCTACTCACTCACTTATTCATTCATCTGCCAATATTTCCACAATCAATTCATTCATCCATATGCCAGTATTTCCTTCCATCCACTCCTTCATCCACATGTCCATGTTTCCTTCTATGGAAATCATCTGTCTATATCTGCAGTCAGCCAGCCAGTCACTTCTCTTCCTGTTTCTATATCCACCTGTTCCTGCATTTCCCACCATTCCTTCATCCATATTTCTGTATTTATATCCATTCATCCAACCTTCCATCCATCTCTCCTTTTACTTTCCAGTCCATCTGACCATCTACCTATTAAGCCAGCCATCTATCCATTCATTAAAGCCTGAGGCCCCTGTTTGTTGGTTGAACTTAAGCCCAGGAGTGTGTGAGATGGAAATGTTGATGGTCATGTTTTGGGAGAGACTTTGGAACTAATGATTTCCAAGCAACCTACCCCTTCCAAGCTCAAATCAACAGGGACTTCATGTGTCTGCATTACCATTTCTCTGTGAACAAACACATTGTGGGCACCTCCATATTTACTTCCAACAGAATCTGCACTTTGAAGGTCACTGTCAATGCTGGGACACCCCCAGTCCTGGGTTCTAAGCCCCCATCTCTCCTTGTTACCTGTTACTTGCACTTGGGGCTCAGAGAAGAGAAACAGCCAGGGGTCAGCAATGTGGGTTTAGCATGTGGAAAAGAGGTGCCCAGAATTTCCAGCATCTACTTGGGGAGAATGAAAGTAAGAGGTATGGTCCTTGCATGAAGCGGTTCAGGACCTCTCCCCCCTTTTCCCAACACTCCCTCTTGCACAACCAGGAGGGTAACTTCCCTTCTGGGTTTCCTAATGTTTGAAAGAACATATTCACCTAAGAGGTGACTATTTGGGTTCCGGGGTCAGACACAAATCTGAGCCCTGTCATGTGGAGCAGATGCAACCCTCATACACTGCTGATAGGAAACTGCTTTCTTATTGCATACCACTGACATATAACACAGCAGTTCCTCTCTACAAAGCTGTTAAAAATTATAAAACAAAAACGAGGAAACTTTGCCCTTGCTCCTTAACCTGTGTTGAGTGATTTTGGAAAATGTACTTGAGCTTCAGATTGTTCATCTATTAAGTGGATGCGGCAATGGAACCTTTGGAAAGGCACGTGGGAGGAGTCATTGGGAACATGCCTGCAATGCACTTAGCAGGAAGCCTGGCACCTGGAAATGCCTGTCTGACATGGGGACTATTGGTGTTGATTTACAGGGATCCATAGGGACTGTGGCTGCAGCGCTCTTTCTTGCTGGTGCTTGTGGTAGTTATTAAGTTGCTTTGTTTACAAATTTCCCAGGGCCTAGCATTTATCACTCACACTGAACATGAACATTGGCTGAGCATCTTGCAAAAGTGAACAAACCCAGTCCCTCTCCTGGCATTCAGCACCCCTTGGGTGGCAGAAGAAAAAACAGGCAATTGCAACCCTGTGTGATGGGCACGGAGTTGGAGCAAAGGGGAAGGCTTGGCCATGACTCAGCATGGGAAGGGTCCGCAGAGGCTATGACTCTAAAAATGCTTGTGGACTTGATTGTCCTCCAAGAACAGTCACTCCATGGACTCTGATGAGATCAGTACAGGAGACCTTGAGAGAGCTTATGTTCCAACTTACTCATTTCCCAGCTGGAGAAACTGAGGCTCAAGAGGAGAAGGAACTGGTTCAGTGTAGGTGTCAGAAGTAGGGTTTGAACCCTTTCTGACTTTGAAGCCTGTGTTAGTTTGGGTCTTCCAAGAAGCAGACAAGAAGCCAGGATTTGATGTGCAGGAGGAAGGTGAGGACCATCGATGTTTCTCTCTCATCGATGTTTCTGGCTCTCTATCTCTCTCCCTTCCTCTCTGTAAAAAATCAATAAAATATATTTAAAAAAAAAAAAAAAAGAGGAGGAGGAACTGGTTCAGTGTAGGTGTCAGAAGTAGAATTTGAACCCTTTCTGACTTTGAAGCCTGTGCTAGTTTGGATCTTCCAAGAAGCAGACAAGAAGTCAGGATTAGATGTGCAGGAGGAAGGTGAGGACCAGGAGGAGGCAGTGAGAGTCCCTGGACCAGAGAGGCTGGGCAGGAGGGTCTCAGACAGTGCAGGTCTAAGAGTGTTTGTCCAGATCAATTGCAAGTCCCCAGGCTAAAGGTGACCATTCCAGGAGTCTCCTGTCCCACAGGAAGAGGCTGGCACTAGCACCCCTGTGTGCTTCCTGGCACAAACATGGTGGTGCATACAGGGGGGTGGCCTCAGGGGCTGATGTTCAACTCTTCTCCCACAGCTAGGCCCCATGAAGGAGACCTAATCAGTGCATTCCTGTGGTGCCACCAAGCCCCAGTTCCTGTTGGCTCACGTTCTCATTGTGTTCTGAGAGCAAAAGCAATCTATTTCTAGAGAGCGTTAGGCTTTGAGCTGAAAATGGCAAGTCTTAAGTAAATAATCACAGAGACCATTAACCAGGTATTTTTAAATGTGTCAGGTTGTGTTCAGCCTTTGAAATATGTGATTCCATTTCATCTTCACAGCAAGCATACTCAGTGGGTATTATTATCATCCCCATTTTCAGAGGAGGAAATGGGGGCTCATAGAAGCCTTCAAGTCTCACTGCTGGGACTTGTCAAGTCAGGCCCTTGAGTATTTATTCAAACTCGTGTTCCTGGATACATGGTGGCCTGAAATTTGGGTCAGAGTTAGTTAAGACTCAGATACCAGTGACAGAAAACCAAACTCAAGCTGACCTAAGCATTTGTGCACATGAACTGGAAACATGCTGGGGCAGTGGTTTCAGGCAGGGCTGGATCACATGAGGAAGCCCTGAACACTTGCTATCATCGCCTGGCTCTGCTTCCATGACTGTTGACCCTGTTCTCAGGCAGGCATTTTCTAGCCAAGCCCCCCTGATTTCCAGACTTCTAGCGTCCTTACCACTAGTCTCCTAGCATCTATCCAAGTATTTCTAACATCAATGCAATAATGGAATTCTATTGGTTTATAGGGCCATCCCACTGTATAGGGCCGTCCCTGAACCAGTCTCTCTGGCTGGAACCGTGGAAGATGCTTATTTGCCAGGCCTGAGTCAGATGGCCATTCCTGGAATACTGGGGTACAGGGTGGTGTGGTCAGCCTCAGACACATGGAGTGGGGACAACAAGGGATTATAACATTGGTGCTGGTACCAAAGAAAGGGAGATAGAGTCCGGAAAGACTGTGATACAAATGTTGAAGTAGGTGGGGCCTGGTGAGAAGTTTGTAAGAGCCCATGGGTGTGTGCTCCTCTGGCCTGCTGGGTCCCTTCCCACAATGAGGTGGGCAGACATCCTGCAGGTCTAACCTTCCCTCCCTTCCAGCATCTACTGTGTCAATGCCATGTCCATCTGCCTGGATGAGATTGCTTACCTGCACTGCCATGAGCAATGTAAGGATTGTTGGGTAGCACAGGGCTGGGGTGTTCCTCCGTGATTCCTTGCTTGTCTACCTTCCCTTTTTACCTGTGCAAACTCATACAAGTTACTTCATCTCTCTGTGCCTCAGTTTTGCCATCTGCACAATGGGGACCATCACAGCACCTATTCATCAGGTTATTGTGAGGATCAAATGACCTATGTTAATGGTTCAACATCAAATACATGGTGTTAGGTGCCACTGCTTACTGAGTGTTCATGATGTGCCAAGCATGGTTCTAAATATTTACATCTTTTTAAAGTTAATTTTAGATAGAGAGAGAGGAATGGGTGGTGGGGAGAGAGAGAGAGAGGGGAGAGAAAGAGAGAGAGATTGATTCATTGGCTGATTCTTGTATGTGTCCTGACCAGGGGAATTGTACCTGCAACCTGGTCATATCAGGTAAATGCTCTAAGAAACTGAGCTACCCAGCCAGGGGCTACTTGTCTTTTATTTAATCATCACAATGACCCAGAGGTACGGGCACTGTCAATCTCAGTTTAGAGGTGAGGAAGCACCATGGCACAATGACACACACCCTGTGATCTCCAGAGCATGGACATGAACCCAGGTCTTTGTCATTCCCAAGTCAGTGCTCTGCAGATCTGGGATTAATGCTTAGAGTTCTCTTTAAAGCTCCAAGAAGGTCTATTGAAAATCAGAGAGCCATCCTGCTGTGAAAAGTAAGGGACCCGTGGCCCACTAAGGCACAACACATTGAGCTTATTTAATGAGAGAGACCTGCGTTCAGGTCTAGGCCCTGCAACTAATCAGTTGTGTGATCCGTGATAAGGTACATAACATCTCTGAGCCTCAGTTTTATCATTTGTAAAACAGACATGTACTATTTTTGAGTACTACAATTAGATGGTGCCTGTAATGTGCCATGCTTGTATACAGCAAGTGCTCAACACATGCTAATGAGAATCAATTACGGCCTTGAGAAAGGGCAGGTCTAATAGCCTCCATGCAGAAATAGGTGAGGTTGATTTCTAGAGGGTGGTTTGTAGGAAGAGCTCAGGAGATTTATCTCAGTGCTGTGGCAGATGCAATGGCGTGAGCACACTCCGCCTATTCAGGCTTCCTGGGCACACCAGAAAGTGGCATCGCTAGCCTGAACAGACCCCCTAGAGCCCCTACATAGTGCCCTGATCTTTCCAACTTTTGGTTGCCCTATGGATGTTGTAAACTTCTGATTGGTCTGGAATGTTATATATGTTGCTGCACTCACACAATAAACTTGGATCTGTGTCACTGAACCGGTCTCCGGAGTCGGGTATGCTTCGTTAGGACTCTGTCGGCCTCACCCCAGCGGGACCCCCTTCTTCATTCTGGCCCCACGAACAGGGACAGGGACCCCGGAGGAAAAAAAAGTCAAGAAAGTCGGCAGGCAAGCCTCAGGTCGGGTGAGTGCCCCTCTATAACTATGGGAAACCTTCCCCCCTCAGCCCGAGCCCCTCAGGCTCTGGTGCTCCATGCGTCCTTACAGAGCAGGCAGGTAAAGGTAACAGAAAGGGAGCTACAAAAGCTCTGGGCTATCCTAATAGCATTTAACCCCTGGCTCTCCGCCACCGGTGGTGAGGACGGGGGATCAAAGACCCTTTACCTCCCTATTCCCCTCCAGAGCCTTCTGCCCATGCAGATTCCTGGGCTGTTTTCAACAAGCCAAAAGTAGTTTTTCAAAGCTCAAGGAAGGCTGAAACTGAGAGAGAAAAAACCCCTAGCAAGGAGAAAGCAGGGAAGTCTCACCAGGAGGCTTCCTGCCAGAGTCACCCCCCTGCTCCCCTAGCAGAGCAAACAAAAAGTTTAACTGCCCAGTGGCCCCCAAGTAACCCTTTCCTGGGAGACACCAATGATAATCCATGGACTGGGATATATCAATCCTTGTGTAGCCAGAGAGATAGAACAAAGAAGTCCTTAGGGCTAGAGACCCCTGGACTCTTTCCTGTGAATGTTAACCCCAGAGCTGCAACAAATGCCACCAAATCTGCAACAATATTCCTGATATCCAAATGGTTAATGCAAAGAAAAGGAAAAAAAGGGGGCCGTTGCCATGGAGAGCTGGGAGAGAGAGTTCTTTGCTGATTTTTGCTTATCTAAGGTATGCGAGGACCCTAGCTGCTAGGAGACAAACTTATCTCTGTCCAGTTTTCTTCTCTTTAACCCTTCCAACACTAAATTAGACTAATACAATATACTTAAGATTACACAAGAAAGGAAGCACCTACTTTTTTTTAAATATATTTTATTGATTTTTTACGGAGAGGACGGGAGAGAGATAGAGAGTTAGAAACATCGATGAGAGAGAAACATCAATCAGCTGCCTCCTGCACACCCCCCACTGGGGATGTGCCTGCAACCAAGGTACATGCCCTTGACCAAAATCGAACCTGGGACCCTTCAGTCCGCAGGCCAATGCTCTATCCACTGAGCCAAACCGGTTTCGGCAGGAAGCACCTACTTTTATTAATCTAAAGAAATGCTGAATGTTTAACTTGCCAACTAAAAGTTTAAAGTTCTAGTTAAATTAAATTGGGAAAAATTATAATTGTGGTAACTCAATGCCTAAAGTATAAAAAGAAAATCTTGTCAGTTTTAATTTAATTGATATCTCTTAATAATTATAAAAAATACTATAACCAAGGAATGACTTTAAGATATTTCGTGGGCCCTGAAATGTTTTCAAAAGTTTATTCTCTCTTCTTAAAGGATTTTTTAATAAAGCCAATTTAATGTGCTTGAAATCACATGAAAAGCTTTATCAAATAAAAATTAATAAATATATATCTTGAGTTTTTGCCTCTAAGAAAGGGCAAAGCAAGTTATTTTATATAATATTTCTCAAAATACAGCAATAGAATTTTAAGATATAATTTAAAATAACAGAAGCTCATTAATAATTTTTAATATTTTATAACAGCATATTATATATACATTTATTCCAAACAAGCTTACAAACTAATTCTTGAAATGTTTGGCAGCGATATAATTTAAGAACATGAAAGGATTTAATCCCTTCCACTGTGTGGAAGGCCCCTGGGAAGGCACTTAAGCATTCTATATTGACCTCTCTTACCCTTTTTGCCAAGGGGGTCCCTCTTCCAATTGCCCACAGCTGTTATCTGAGCTCTTCGTTCAAACTGAGATCATGAAAAGCTGGTACCATGGATCTGTCTCTTGCCCAATGGCGTAAGCTGGGCCCTAAGAAACCTGGGTTCCCTATGATCAATGCCAGGGCCCCGCCAGCAGGCGAGGGGATCCAAAGGCAGTTGCTGGGCATGGAGGCCAGAGGGACATCGACTACCAGAACTGAACCTCACATCACCCTACTTGGCCCAGAGATGGCTGGTAGTCAAAGACGGGTAAGACTCCACAGGGTTGGGCGACCTAAGACAGGCACAGTCAGGGGGCCAGTAGGAGAAAACTTGGGGTTCAACAGAGGTGGGGCACAGATCCTCACCCCCCCAATGGTGCAGGGGCTTGAACACTCGCCCCTTCTGAGGAAAGTCTCCTGTCCCCATGGCTGCTTCTTGCTTCCCATGCCCAGCCCAGATCAGGAACCAAATAACAGAAGAGACTTGGTCCAGCTGAAAATGGTACCCAGAAAAACGAACACTTAGTTAACAGACCCTAAATTTAAATCTAGCCTAAGAGGAATGCTTAAGCTTCCTCAAGGACGTAAAATAATCCTTTCCATTAATATTTACAGTGTAAACTAAGATTGTTGTTAGAGTATTAAATTTGACAGTAAAATAGTTGTCAAGTTTTCAAATTGAATTTGGCTAATTTGAAATCAGTAATTACTCAAAAGGTATTAACCAAAATTTTCATTTCATGAAAAAATTGCTTAACATACAATAAACCTAAAGCAGTCATATTTTTATGCAAAAAAAAAAATTTAAAGTTATCTAGACTGCATTATAAATTTTCCAAAAATTCTTCTAATAATTAAATCAAAAAAGGAAGGATAGTGGAAAAATACCATGTAAGGAAAAATATCCTGTAACTAATTTACATCTAGAAAAATTTTTCATTTGTAATGCTAACAGCAAGACACCCATGAAAAACCTACATGGTGTCAAAATAAGCCAAAGGAAATTCATTTAAGCAAAAATAAATAGAACCCCAAGTAAAGTTTCCTTTATTAACCTTTGGTCGAGAATACGTTTGTATATTTTCAGAAAACAACTCCAAGACCATGTGGATTCCTAAAACAGAGAGGAATTATCAGGAATGCTCCAGCCATGAAGACAAGAGGAAAAACAATCCAGAGATAGAGGCAGCTAGCTTGCACAAGCTATTTCCTCATTTAACCCTCTCTAGTTGTAAGCATCTCATATGGGCATGCAAAACCTGTGGCCCCCTATTGCCTTTAGGCCGCCTCCAGCCAGAAGGGGTCAACCCCTGGAGGGTCCAACCCAATGCCTTATGGACAGAACAAAGAATTAAAAACCCAGATTCAAAAAGAAAACTCTCAGAAAACGAAGGGGGAAATACAGGCAAGCACCAACAACTATTACTAATTCTCAATTATTTTCATTTTGCCCCCAACGGTCTTCCTCCCATTTTCAATCATTTGGAAGGTCTCAGGGACGTACCAACACCAACACCTCTCCCCTCTGGTCCGGTGGAGAGATCCACTAACTGGGGCTTGGAAGGGCCCTGACCCACTCTTAACCCAAGGGAGAGGGTTTGCTTGTGTTTTTCCAGAAGGTGAGAAAAATCCCACGTGGATTCCTGCCCGTAACATCAAACCCTGCACCACCAGCGATGAGCTGTAGACCACCACCACCATCACCCCCAGTAGAGGAAATGGAGGACCTGACCATAGAGGACAACCAGCCCCAACGGCGGAGGCAACCAAGGCACTGACTGGCCCTCAAGAACCTACAGGACCAAGCTGCATGCATGGCACCAGAAGGCAATCCGTCAGAAGGGACATTATTCCTATTAATGTGTGCCATCATAAGAGTGAACTCTTAGGCTTGAGCACAACATGTATGGGCGGCCATACCTCATCCAGGGGTGCTCATGCCTGTCAGCGCCGACAGCCTACAATTCCCCTCTGTCCAAGTGTCTAACTGCTCTGTGGGATTACCCTGTGACGGAGCAGAACCGGTCTCATTGCCATAGAATGGGACGGTATGGGCTGATAGCAGTAGCCCTAACTTCCTTAAGTGGACTCTAGATAATGGGACTGCCCCGGGACAAGGGTGGATATACCTAGCACCTTATGCAATAATACCCGAGTGAAACCCATTGAGTTTAGTTTCTTAAGTGATGCCCTCAGCCATCTAACCTCCTGGTTAAACCCAGCCAACCTCCTCATTTGGGGAGGCATGATAGTAGGATTCGTAGGCATAGTATTATTTCGCTGTTTATACAACATGTTCAATAAGCTAAGTACTCAGCAGGCCATGATCATACACGTCCAGCAGGCGCTAATAAGAAAAGAAGGGGGAGATGTAGGAGGAGCTCAGGAGATTTATCTCAGTGCTGTGGCAGATGCAATGGCGTGAGCACACTCCGCCTAAACAGGCTTCCTAGGTACACCAGGAAGTGGCATCGCCCGCCTGAGCAGACCCCCTAGAGCCCCTACATAGTACCCTGATCTTTCCTACTATTGGTTGCCCTATGGATGTTGTAAACTTCTGATTGGTCTGGAATGTTATATATGTTGCTGCACTCACACAATAAACTTGGATCTGCGTCACTGAACCGGTCTCCTGAGTCGGGTATGCTTCATTAGGACTCCGTCGGCCTCACCCCCACGGGACCCCTTGCTTCAGTAGTTGAGGGGCATGGGGTGTTTGAGAGCATTCTTTTCCTTTGTTGGGAGACCAATCACATTCCTTTTGCCCCTGTCCTACAGTTTCCATCAACAACCATGGCAGGTGGGATGAGAGGGACCAGGAGAGGTAAAACCTGCCCCTGACCTTCTGCCCAGGCCTTTCCCAAACTTTCAGAGAAGGCCCACGGGTCTGGCTCGGCATGCCTGGGGGATGTGTTGTGCGGGGGGGGTGGGGGTCCCCATCACCATGCTTTATAATGACTTCCTGTTGGGTGTTTTGTGGCCGGGTCACAGTGCAATGGACAGCAGTGGGACAGTGGTGCTGGTCAGCAGGATTGGATCCAGAGGCCACCCTTCCACTTGCCCAGGGGAGGGCACCACCTGCAGTCCCTCTCCTCTCTGCAGGACAGGCTGCTCCTCTAGAGAAGGTGAGTGATTGAGGGGGTGCAGGAGGCTAAGGATGGTGTCAGCCATGGGGAGGGGTCATTGTTGCCAACAGGCCCTTGTGTGGCTCTATGAACTCAAGCACACCCCATCGAGAACCTCAGGTTGTGCAGGACGGAGAACAGGTGGATCTCAGGGGGCCTGCATTGAGCCACATTCTTTCAGGTCAAAGTAGGTCCCAAATTGCACACAGAGTCCACATCTTCTGATGAGGAAGGGGAACAGGCTGCGGATGACCTGTTCAGGTTCCTCTCCCCCAGGCTGCAGTCCGAATTTGGTAAGCTGCCCTGGTGGTGCACCTGATCCCCAAAATGACCCAGCCATTTGGAACTAGAGGACAAGAGGTCTGGATTCTGGGGTCAGCAGAGGGACCTGGAATCAGGAGGTTTGTATCTTAGTGGCCTCAGTTTCCCTCTAATGAGAAACAACCACTCTTTTCTGAGCTAATAAGTAACCACTCTCTTCTTGGCTGGCCTGCAGCTGGCATGGGGAAGAGGCAGTGACATGGGCTCTGGAATCTTGATTGAACTTGGCCCTTTTCACCTTTGTGACCTGATTTCATTATCTGTAAAGTGAGGATGTTGATAACACTCATTTAATAGAGTTTTTGTGAGGATTAAATGAGATAAGGTACTTGGCACAGAGAGAACACTCGACTGTTAGTTGGTATTATGCTGTTATTAGACTTCAAGATATTGTTGTAAGGATTCAATGGGATAATGACGAGTTCAATATAAAGCCCATAGAATATGGCCTTGCACCAGGTCAACACTCAATCAGTGGTTGGCAAAGCAGCAGAGAGGAAGGAAGCACTTGGCATTAAAACAGGATGTGATAATATGTTCAGTAATTTGCTTGCTGACTGCCCTGAGACAGATGCTAGTGAATGGAGGCTATTGCTGTTAAGATCATCATTCCGCTGGTCTATTGCTAGGATTAAGTGGATTAATATTTCAAAAGTTCTTAGTAGGATGCCTGGAATTTTTCAGGCACAGTATGAATGTCTGTGAAACAGATCGGTATTAGTTACAGGTTCATTCTGTTAACCTCATTTTCTTTCACCCTCAGTGGCCCCATTGATACCATCAGAGGGATAATTGCTCTGAGCCTCCCTCTGCTAAAGGACCTCAGCTGGGAAGAGAGAGGCCCTTTTGGAAGTAGATGTCCTTCCTGGTGAGGTTGAGCTAACCATGACCGGCCACATAGTGCTCCATCTCTCGTCCATCGCTGAGTTGGACCACTGTGTGGGGAAGGCTATGTGGTAAGGACTTACATGGCTGGGGTTAGTGTGTTTTCTCCCATACAGTCCTTCATGGCCAGTTGGGAGACAAATCTCATGTTCCTGTGTCATTAAGAGCCTCAGACTGTCCTGAGGTGTTCATGGCCATGCCCATTCCTGCCCTGGATCAGGGTCTGGGCCACCCAGCCTGTCCATGGCATACAGCCCCGCCAGACAGCTGATTCATTAGCAAGGACCAGATACCCTGTGCCACCTTCCCTGACAGATCTCTCCACAGTGGCTCATCCCCCAACACATTACTGTAGACTCTTGCTGGAAGCCAAGCTGGGTGCGGACATCCCTTATTTGTGGGATGTCAACGTTAGACTCTGGGGGTCCAGCATGTACCAGTGGAACACCTGCTGACTGTTTCTACCTCCCCGGTTCTGTGCACAACCCCCCAATGCCAGGTCCCAGATGCTGGGTCTCTTTCCTGAGGGATTTATCTGGCCTCTAGGATCTCTCTGCCCAGGGGTGGGGCACAAGAGAAACGTCAGGGAATCAGTGCTCCCTGGAGCAGCCCTCACCAGTGACTGGCAAGAGGTGGGGATCCGGCACCAAGCTCCTCACCCTCAGTTGAGAAATCTCTGATGTGTGGATCTGCTCGTCTCCCAGATGTCCCCTAGGAGATCCAGGCCCCGGTGCCCATAGTGGTAACAGGAGTGATAACTAAGCCTTTACTCGGCCTCCCCTTTGAGTCTCACTTCAGCTCTCCCCTCCCTGTGCTCCTTGGGAACACCTCCCAGATGGACTCCATGCACTGGAATCCTTGTCTGCCTTTGAGAAAACCCCAGCTAAGCCTGTTTCTTTATTACCGGGCTTCTCAGATGCAACAGCTCATTGTGACGGGGGCTGTCCTGTCCATTGTAAGATACCGAGTAGCATCCCTGGTCTCCACCTACCAGATGCCAGGCAGCAAATCCGCCAAATTGTGGCAACCAGCAGTGTCTCTAGATGTCACCAAACGTCCTCTGGAGGCACAACTGTCCAAGGCTGAGAACCACCGGTTCAGAGAAAAGCTCACATCACTGCATTCAGCTCTGCTGCCGCCATGGGGCCAAGCAACCTGTTCTCTCCAGGCTCACTTCCTTGTCGGTAGAATGGGGTTAACAGCACCCCAGCCAGGATCATGCTGTGAGGACTCATGTGAAGATACACCAACAGTCTAATGTGACAAGTGCTCCATGCCCAATAGTAGGTATCGTGTATTGAGTGCCACAGTGTGTCACGCCCACTCCTATGCTCTCTGTGTGCTAATTAGTTTAATCCTCACCACAGCTATCCTAGACTGGTGCCAGTGCCATGACCATCCCCATTGTTCAGAGGAGGAAACTGAGGCTCAGGAAGGTTAAGAAATGGGTCCGAGTTTGCACAGCTGATCCTTGGCATGGTTGAGGTTGGAAGCCAGAAAGACTAGCTCCAGAGAATGTGCCTCTTACCACAACACCAAGCAGATTATTTGGTGAGAGAGGGCATTCTGGATTTTCTCCCTTCATCTTCAAGGTCACATTCAGCCTCCGTGGAATGGTAACCCCATCTTTGGGTAACTTTTCTCCTGGGCTGGAGCCACACAGGGTTAACCACAAACCATCTTTTGCTTATGCTATTTATCTGTGAGAGGTATGAAATCTGCTTAGGAGAGGAGCCTAAATCAGAAGTTCGCAAACTCCTGTCAGCCAAGTTTGACCCACTGCCTCTTTTTGTCAATAAAGTTTTATTGGAACTTGGCCTCACCATCATTGACATCTTGTCTCTGGCTGCATTCAGGCCTCAAGAGCAGAGAGGAATAGTTGTGATAGCAACTGTATAGCTCACAAAGCCAAAAATATTTGCTCTGTGACTATTTACAGAAAAAGTTCACAGGGACCTGTGGGAGGGAAGATGTGGCCACAAAGGGTTCTAAACTCCCTTTTGGTGTCTTCTTACCCCTGTCTCCACCACCTCCTACTTTGCCTTCTCCTTGTGCACGGACGAGGCAAAGGCAACTTATACAACATCAGAAGATTCACAGTCAGAGAAGGGCATTTTCAGAATTCCCTGTGTCTGGGACTGCCCTGTGTCTGGGACCAGCCTGTGACTGGTGTGCAGAGCAGATGGGACAGCACACTCCCAGCAGCAGGCGTGACACAATACCCTCCAGTAATGTCTGGACACCCTCACCCCTGGTGTTGAGTTCAACTACCTCTGCTTTGTTGTCATTTGACTCTTGGTCTCAGTGGAGATGGAGGTGGAAAACAAATCGATGCCTTTATGCTGTTCAGCCTCCACCCTGCAGGATTTAGCTTAGAGCATTTTGGGTTCAGTAGAGAAGGGATCCTGTGGTGATGTCTGCAGAGTGGGAGGGGCTGGAGGCGAAGGCTTGCTTGCCACAACTGGGTGCAACCCTTCCCTGAGATTGGCTAAGTTCTGCAGCCATTTTTCTAGCGCAGTGTACAGCAGATTGCTGGTCTTACTTGGCCAGCTCCTTTGGGGGTCTGCTTGGGGAGGAGGAGTGTAACACTTTTGGTGACCTCTAAAATCTCATTCCCAAGGCAGCTTCCTACTCTGTCATTGGATGGGGCACACTTTGTCAGCTACTGAGCTGTGATGGCAAGTGGGGCCGAGTATACAACTCCACCTCTCCCTGGAGCCCATGGTGAGGCTAGGTATTACCAATCATCCTTGAAGAGGCATGGCACAAGGAGAAAATATGTACCGCTCTTACATCCTAGAGCAAGGCTTGTCAAACTATGGTCTGCAGAACAAATCCAGCGTCATTCTTTAGGGCCCATGAGCTGAGAATGGTTTTTATATTTGTAAGTAACTGAAAAAAATTTAAAGAAGAATATTTTGTGACAGGTGAAAATGAGATGACACTCCCCTTTCTGTTCCCATAATTGGAACACCACTGTGCTCTTCTGTTTACATTGTGTTTGTGGCTCTGTTTGCACTATGACAGCAGAGTGGAGTGGTTACAATAGCTCACAAAACCAAATAACTCACAAAACCAAAAACATTTTCTGTCTGACGCTTCACAGAAATGTATACTGAGCCTTCTCTTAAAGAAAATAATGGTTTGCACCCGTCTGGAAATGCCAAGAGGCCAGGAAGTTAGCTATGGAAATTGTGATGCACATGTTATTGTGTGTGTCCTGCAGCACTGCAGAGGCTGCGGTCTTAATGGAGCTGAGCAAGGCAACTTAAGGGAAACTGTAAGTGCTGAACCCCAGGAACAGTTGGTCAGGAGTCACCAGTGTCCAGGAGTTAGGGAAGTCGTGCATTCTTGGTTTTCAAATGTTGCTGCTACATCAAACTTATTTTGAAATATAGATTCCACGGCTGTATCACCAGTAGGTTTGAATTCAGTAGGTCAGGGGTGGACGCAGACTTCGGGCTTCCTAATAAGTCTCCCTCATTATTCCAGAATGTGGTCAACCAGTTTGAGACCCTCTTGGTAACTAAGGACCAGGAAGGGCAGGTGCCATCATCACTTGCGGACTCCACTGTGTCCTGGCCTTGTGTGTCCTGCCTCATCAGATGAGTCAGACTCCCTCTGTCTTACCCCCAGAGACTTTTTCACCCTGAGAGTCAATCTCTGGCGACTTGAGACCCTAAGGCTTCCCAAGAAGCTCCCAGTAAGCTTCCTTTCCTTCTGTGAGGACAGCAGAGTGGCAACCTGGTGAGGCTTGGCCCCTTGGTGTGGGATTGGGCCTATCTCTTGACTCTGATCTTTCTCTCTCAGTTCTGCTCACTCTTCATGGCCATCAGCTCTTCCTATTTCCTAGGGGCTCCATATAGTGGTGGTGGCTTTTTTTGGCTCAGATGGGCTCAAGGATTTGAGTCTGACAGTGATTGGGATCGCTGTTTCTTACTGTGAGATTCAGGGCCTTTTCCTATCTCTGTGCTGAGCTAGTGGTGAGTGGCTTGGTATGGAGTGTGGTTTCTGTGACCCACATAGGATCTTCCTCTGCTTCTTCCTCCCACCATAGTGCCCTAGGACCCGGTGGATGTCTTGTGATCAAGCTGCCATTCCTATGGCACCTCAGTCCCAGAAAATTCACGTGCTCATCTTACCCACAGAGAGGCTCGGCTGATGGTGTCTCAACCAATGGCTGCAAACATGGGAGGTATGAGGGGCTTGAGCTGTGGATACAGGGAATGGAAGCTTTACGACAGATTTGGAGATACCCATTCCTTGCCTTGCACTGACTTCAGAGGCTCTGGATTTAGCCAATTCTTCATGAAATCTTACCCCTGTGAAGTCCTAGTTGTTGCAGCTTCCTTGCATGTATCAGTTACGATAAACAAGGCAGGTCACAGTAACAAACAGTCCTAAAATTCTCAGTAGCTTATACAACAAATGAGTATTTATCCTGCATGCTGTGTATCTATTATAGGTCACCTGGGGACTCTTCTTTATCCACATTAAAGGGCCCCACTGATGGAGCTTCCCCATCTTGAATATTGCCAATCACAATGATAGAGGAAAAGGTAGCCTGGATGGACTCACACCTACAATTAAATGTTCCATTAAATTGCCTCAAACACAAGGGGCTAAGAAGAGAAGCCCCCCCTCATGCTCCTAGAAGAAAGACAGCAGGAATATTACTTAATGATAACCACACATGCCTCTGTCTGCTCCACCACCACATGGGACACTAATGCTTACTTTATAGAGCTATTATAACAGCAAATCTAATGGTGGTTTAAAGTGTCTAGCATATGGTACATTGATTTTATAATATTAAATCTCCTTCCTTGCAAATAGGACTTAGTCCCTTTGAGAGTACTCAGCCCATTCACGAGAAGGGTCTTGTTTCCTGCTGACCTGGCTTGCCTGTCAGAATATAATCCTATTGTCCTTGTTAGGCTTCTGTTCCAATGGATGGTCCCGTCTTCAGCCAAAGCATCATAAAAGGTGGGGGCTGGATTGAAATTTTTGAAGTCCTCTAAGCCCTGTGGACCAGAAACATTAAAACGTGAGGAGATTATCAGTCCCTCATCCCAGACTCACTGAAGCAGAGTCTGCTTTGAACAAGATCCCAAGACCATTTGTATACTTTTACGGTTGAGAAGCACTGATACTACTGAAAAGTCCCACATGTTAATGGGCGTCATTAAAGTAGCAAAACGGACTGCTTCCTGGACTGCTTCCTAGAGTCCTGAATGGGTAGATTTGTGTGGGGCCCGTGCTGCCACATGGTGGAGAAATTCATGGGCTGGTGGTCCAGGGATGACTGAAGAATGATGTTCAAACCTACTACCCCTCTAACGCTATATGCTCACATCCCTCTAGTGACAGGGAGCTCACCATCTTGCAGATAGCTCAATACATTATGAGGCAGCTGTCACTGATGTCATCTGAGCAAGCCTGAGCCTCACTAACCTGAGGGCACAAAGAGGCTGACTTTAAAGCCGTGGTTCCCAAACTTATTTGGCCTACCGCCCCCTTCCCAGAAAAAATATTACTCAGCGCCCCCTGGAAATTAATTTTTTTTAAAATTTTAATAGCAATTAAACAGTAAGATATATGTATTAATGTCTACCTTTTTCGTAAAATATAGTAAAGAAAGGTGTAAATCAGAAACATTGAAGTTTGAAATTATGAAACTATTTATTGAACTCAGAATAGAAACATGATCAGATATCAAGGTAGAGATATTCACTAAACTTGCAGTGATATTCTTGCCACAATTGGGCAAACAGATGGAGGACAGCACCAAAGGATGAGGCCTTGTCAAAACCAGGACTCAGAGGAGCCTATCTAAAGTTTGACTATCAAGGAGAGAGGCGTTTACAATTCAAATTTTAAAGATATCATTTCTCTTTCTGCTTTTATGATTCTTTGTCTTTAACCATTGTTATTTTAATTATTATGTGTCTAAGTATGTCACTATTTGTATTCCTCTTGTTTGGGACTCTCTGTGCTTTATGGACTTGTAAGTCTATTTCTTTCACTAGATAGGGGAAGTTTTCTGTCATGATATCTTCAAATAGGTTATCAATATCTTGATTTATCACTTCTCCTTCTGGCACCCCCATATTGTGAATGTTGGTATGTTTGAAATTGTCCCAAAGGCTACTTATACTATCTTTATAAATTTGGATTATTTTTTATTTTTGCTCTTCTGATTTGGTATTTTTTCCTTCCTCAAATGCCAAATCATTCATTGGATCCTCTACTGTACTTTTGAATCCCTGTAAATTATTCTTTATTTCAGTTAGTGTATGCTTAATTTCTGACTGGTCCTTTTTAATGTCTTTGAAATTCTCACTAAGATCCTTGAAAGTCTCACTCAGTCCCTTGAAGCTCTCATTAAAATACTTGAGCAACCTTGATCCCCAGTAAGGGGCATGCAGGAGGCAGCTCATCAATGATTCTCTCTCATCATCGATGTTTCTATCTCTCTATCCCTCTCTCTTCCTCTCTGAAATCAATAAAAATATTTTTTTAAAAATACTTGAGCAACCTTATGACTATAATTTTGAATTCTGTATCCAGAAGTTTGCTTGCTTCTATTTCTTTCATTTGTGATGTGTGTTTGTTTGTCTCTGCATTTTGGCTACTTTGCTATTTGTTTCTATGTATGAGGTTGAGTTGCTATGTCTCCTGGAGTTGACAGAGTGGCCTTCTGTAATAGGTGTCGTTTAGGGCCCAATAGCTCAGCCTTTCCAGTCATCTGAGCTGGGCACTCTAGTTGGACACCTGTGTGGGCTGTGTGCGCAGTCTTGTTGCAGTTGAGCCTTGATTGCTGTTAGCATCACTGGGATGAATTGAGCAGGCCAGTTGGGTATGAGGACTTGGCACTCAGGTGGAAGAGCTGCTGTGCAGGAAGCACCCCTATGGAGCAGGACTTGCTTCAGTTGGGCTTTGGTGCTCACTGAGTCTTTCCCTTGAGATTGTCACTTCTGAATATGTAGAGTTGTAATCTGGTATGGTCTGAAGCTTTGAGACAGATGTGTATAAAATGTGAAGCAAAATGCCAATAGAGACAAAAGAATGGTTTTGCCCTTGTGGTTGGATACATGTAAGTTTAGCATTAAGATGTGAAATGTGCATTTAATTTTGGAAGGTGAAATATACAGGAAACAGGATCCCAATGCCCTTCGGAAGTCATTGGCACTTTACACACACACACACACACACACACACACACACACACACACACACTTGCATGGATAGGAACTGCTGGTCCCCCATCTTGAATAACTGTAATTTCACAGCCTTTACTTGAAAATGAATTGGAAAAAGAAAGCAGAGAAATCTACTCCACAATAGAACAGAGAGTTTTTAAAGTCATCCTAGTTTGTCCCCAAATTATTACCGTATAATAATTAGGTGCAAATATTCATGGTTCATTAATTTGCTTTAAAAGAACTTTCTTAGAGCTTACTCAAGATTAAAAACTCCAAGATAATATTCTAAACTAAGCCTAGTATACACAATTGACTGAAAATTAAGTAGAAATATAAGTTCAATATATACTGGCTGCCTTTTTAAAGCAAAATGTGTTCAACTAGACATGATCTATATGTTCTTTTTCCCGAACTGAACAATACACATTGAGCATCATTTTGTTTAAGTTCTGGTAGATGCATCTGTCAGCTTTTTACTCTGTTATTTTTGTGAAGTTATTTTATATCTTTGCAATCAATGGGAAAGCTTCAGCGTCCATCATCTACAGGTCACCTATGCTTTAGCTTTTATACTAGTACTAGAGGCCCGGTGCACAAAAATTTGTGCACTGGGGTTGGGGGGGAAGGGGGTACCTCAACCCAGACTGTGTCTTCTCCCAGTCTGGGACCCCTCGGGAGATAACGACCTGCTGGCTTAGGCCTGCTCCTGAGTGGCAGAGGGCAGGCCCTATCCTTAGGTGCAGCCCCTGGTCAGGCTCAGAGCAGGGCCGATTGGGGAGTTGGGGCGCAGCCGCCTGTCATACACAGAGGAGGGCGGATCGGGAGGTTGTGATGCCACCCCTAGTCATGCTCAGGGTAGAGCCGATTGGGGGGTTGGGGCACACTCAAGGCAGGGTAGATGGGGAGGTTGTGGCACCACCCCCTGTCACACACAGAGCAGGGCCGATCAGGAGGTTGAGGAGCTCCCCCCTGTCACTCACAGAGTAGGGCCGATAGGGGAGCTGGGGCACAGCCCCCTGTCACACACAGAGCAGGGCAGATCAGGGTGTTGGAGCGCCGCACCCTGTCACACTGAGGGCAGGGCCGATGGGGAGGTTATGGCTCTACCCCATCACACACAGAGCAGGGCCCATGGCGGGGGGGTTGGGACGCCGCCCTCTATCACCCACAGAGCAGGGCAGATCAGGGGGTTGGAGCGCCGCACCCTGTCACACTCAGGGCAGGGCCGATGGGGAGGTTATGGCTCTACCCCATCACACACAGAGCAGGGCCCGTGGGAGAAAGGGCTTGGGGTGCCACCCCGTCACACACAGAGCAGGGCAGATCAGGGGGTTGGCACTACGCACCCTGTCACACTCAGGGCAGGGCCGATGGGGAGGTTATGGCTCTACCTTGTCACACACAGAGCAGGGCCCGTGGGGGGAGGGGGTTGGGGTGCCGCACCTTGTCACACACAGAGCAGGGCCGATCAGGGGGTTGGGGTGCCACACCCTGTAACTCACAGAGCAGGGCCCATCAGGGGGGTTGGTGCTCCGTACACTGTCATGCACAGAGCAGGGTTGATCAGGGGGTTGGGGAGCTCCCCTCATCACACACAGAGCAGGGCCAATCAGGGGGTTTAGGAGCTCCCCCCTGTCACTCACAGAGTAGGGCCGATAGGAGAGTTGGGGCACCACCCGCTGTCACACACAGAATGAGACGATGATGGGGAGGTTATGGCTCTACCCCATCACACACAGAGCAGGGCCCGTGGGGGGGCGGTTGGGGTGCCACACCCTTTCACACACAGAACCACAGGGTGATCAGGGGGTTGAAGAGCTCCCCCATCAGGCACAGAGCAGGGCTGATCAGGGGGTTGGGGTGCCTTCCCCTGTCACGAACAGAGCAGGGCGGATAGGGAGGTTGTAGCCCTGCCCCCTGTCACAGACAGAGCCGCAGGGCTATCAGGGGGTTTGGGCGCTGCCCCGTCAAACTGATCCCAGTGCTGGGAGGCCTCACGGTTTGGGTGATCCCGGATCTGGGAGGCATATTACCCTTTTACTATATAGGATAGAGGCCTGGTGCACAGGTGGAAGCTGGTTGGTTTGCCCTGAAGGGTGTCCTGGATCAGGGTGGGGGTCCCGCTTGGGTGCCTGGCCAGCCTGAATGAGGGGATGATGGCTGTTTGCAGCTTGTCACACCCCCTTCAGGGTGAGGTCCCCACTGGTGTGCCTGGCCAGTCTGGATGAGGGACTGAGGGCCGTTTTCAGGCTGGTGGGTGATTGAACCTCCCCACCGCTCCTTTTTTTCTTTTTCTTTTTTATTCTGGGCCAGCTTTAGCTCTGAGGCTTGGCTCCAGCTCTGAGGCCTTGGCTGCTGAAAGCAGGTATCTGGTTTGTTTGGGTTCTATAATCGAAACTCTATTTCAACTCCAGCTCTGAGATCCTGGCTGGTTGAAAGCAGGTTTCTGGGGTATTGTTTAGCTTCTATATTTGTAACAATGTTTCAAACTGAAAGCTCTGAGGCCAGCAGCAGCAGGCGGGGAACGTTAGCTTCCTCTGTCACTGGAGCAAGCAAACCTCCTGTTCGCTTCAGTGCCTGGCTGCCGGGCACCATCTTGGCTGGCAGTTAATTTGCATATCGCCCTGATTAGCCAATGGGAAGGGTAGCAGGGGTATGGCTACTTACCATGTTTCTCTTTTATTAGATTGGATTTAAATTGAGATTTTAGTTACGCAAGTATCATATGAATCAACTTTCCCTGTAAAAAATATTAAAATATTGCAGAGAAAGTTAAATTAGGCTTTGGCCATCCTCAAACCCCACTTTCCGCCCTAGAAATAGCACTGTGATCATCAGTTTGCCATGAATCCTTCCAGACCCCTCTGTATGCCTTACATACACACAAGTATGAAGACAGGATGCAGAAAATACATTGCAAGGTTAGCCAATCTTAATATTCCTGCAGAAATATGTATTGTTCAACAACTTTCCATTTCATCCAGTTACACTGGAGGCTAATTCACTCTTAATCAACATTATTTTAAAAAGCAAAGTGCAAAAAATGTGCATATTATGTCACTTTTTGTGTAAAAAGAAGAAATATTGATATGTACATTATTTGTCTCTGTTTCAGGAACAATGGAAGGATAAGTCAGAAGCTAATCACATGGTTACTTACAGAGGTGTGGGGGGAAAGGAGGTACGTTTCCCTGAATGTACTTTGTTTGCTAGTTTTGACTTTGGGTTTAGGTAAGTTTTTTACATCCTAAAAATAATTTAATAAGAATTTTTTTTTATTAAACATGGCTCAGTGGTTCATCATTGACCTATGAATCAGAAAGTCAGGGTTCAATTCCAGGTTGGGACACATGTCTGGGATGTGGGCTCGATACCCAGTACGGGGCATGCAGGAGGCAGGTGATCAATGATTTTCCCTCATCATTGATATTTCTATCTCTCCCTCTCCCTTCCTCTCTGAAAGCAAAAAGAATACATTTTTAAAACAAAATTAAAAAGCAGAAACATTTGACACTAACAGTAAGTGAAGTTGGTGACATCATGACACAAAGTAAAAATTACTTCAACTGACGTAGACTTATACTGTCTGTTCTTGATGGGTAATGGCCTAAGGATACAAAGAATCATGAATAAACCTTTCGATATGTAATCTGGAGACTTTTCCTTAGTACTTGATGTGTAGTTAATCCTT
>NW_005872021.1:38204-42466 GCF_000147115.1 Myotis lucifugus
CCGCCACACACACACATGGATGACTCTGGTCATTAAGGATTATTCTCTTCCTTCCAGTTGTCAAGAAATTCTCATGGGTATAAGAGTTGCTGCGCTGCCCTGCTAGGACCTCCAAACAAGCTTTCTGAAGCCAATTTACTTTACACATTCCTGGCACACAATGCTGTTTCATTGTGTTTTCAGATTGAACTTGCCTGTTGTTTTTACTTGGATTTCTGTTAGATTAGGTGACTCAGGAGGCGGCGCAAGAAATAGAGAGTCCAATGAATCAGAAAAGAAAGGAAAGGAAAAGGTTTATTTCTGTGTCCCGGGGAGACCCATGTACCCCCAAAGACAGGGCATGTGGATTCACACCAACAGGGAGGGGGGCGCTTTTTTTATACTGAGGTTGGGTGAGGGGCAGGGACATGAGCTGAGGTATTCAGTTGAGGAAGTTTCAGCTGCAAGGGGTCAGCAAGGTATTCAGGAAGGAGTCAGTATCTGTGTGGGGTGGTGGAGAAGCCAGTATCTGTGTCTGGCATGCTGATCTGTTAGAAATGCCAGGGGGAGTCCATTATCTCGTCACATGTCTGCATGTATCCGATCCTGGGCTCTCTCCGACCTAACAATTTTCTACATGCAGAACATACTGGAAATAACTGCATGTGGGATAAGGGCTTTTGCAGTTATTTTCCATTTTTGCTGCTTCATGGTGAGGATGTGGAAAAAGTTTTGGGTGACTAGAGGAAATAAAAATGGGAGTATCCACATGTGATGCAATTATACTTGAAAAGACACTGGAAAATATACGACTGGTTCAAGGGTACCTAGCCAACCAGGCTGGGCATTTCACACAGGAAAGAAAATAAAGCAGCTGCTCACGATTGTCCTGCTAGAGTGGTCTTTTAAGAAACTGGGCAGCGATATCCTGAAGTTTTGGGGACCAGTGGGTAAAACACAGACAACCACTGCAGCAAAAGCCACATAAGAATGATTCTGAACTGTCTTAAATTTTAAAAGCGAGAAATCAAAGTATGAGGGGAAATGGCAGAAAACAGTATGAAGACTCACCTACTGAAAAGAAGAAAAGAGTGGGGTCCACAGCCAGCCAGCCAAGCAGCAGATTCCCTTGAAGAAACATGAAAAAAAACAAACTTCATCCCAGAAACCAGGATATTTTACTATGGACCTCTTTCATGAAGAAGACCTTTTATCTTTGACAAAAACCAGTGTGCCACGATCCCTTTTAATAAAGACACAGAGTGCTTTAAGTTTGTCTAATGCTCAGTCCATGTTCACATTTTCCCAATTGCCTTAAAATGTCTTTTTTGGTTGGTTTTGTTAGGTTCGTGTTGCAGGAAAAGGGAATTGAGCCGATCAGAAAGGGAAAAAGAGGTTTTAATCCATGTTCTTGGGCGAAACCCAGAAGCCCCAGAGACAGGGCCAGTGAGTTTGAGCCAACAGGGAGGGGCGGCACTTCTTTAATACAGGTTTAGTGAGGGGCCTGAGGCCTGAGTTGAGGAAGTTCCTGCCATAGGGGATTGGCAGGGCATTCAGGAAGGAGTCAGTACCTGTGTGGGGGTCGTTGTGGATTCAGGGAGGAGCCCGTATCTGTGTCTGGCATGCTGATCTGTAAGAAATTCCAGGGAGGGTCTATTATCTCATCACACATCTGCATGTATCCAATACTGGGCTCTCTCCGACCTAACAGGTTTGTTCACATCAGCAAGCAAAGGGATCCCACACCTATAAGGCTTTTTAGTTAAAATCCAGTCTGACCTAAGGGCATTATCTGCCCTGGTTGTGGGATGTGGCAGTGACCTGGGTGTGGGGCATTTAGGACCACTCTCAAGGTAATAGCCCCTCCTTTGTTCTATCATGCACCCAAGAGGCAGCTCCATGCCCTCCAGCCCTCCAAACTGCACACAGCCCTCCAGGGCACCCAGTGGGGTTGATTTTCTCCTTTGAGCCTGAGAAAGACTCAAGGTCACCTCCCAAGTATGGAAACTTGTAGTGCTGCCTATTCCAGCTCAAGTTATTTAAGACTTTACTCACTGCCTTGTGGGGTAGGGCTGGGGGTAAAGTGGTGAAGAGGTCTCTGGCATGGGGGCAGGGGGGCTTGGAGCAGTTCCTCAGCCTTAATCCTACCTACCTGATCTTAGCCTTTAATAACATTAGCTGTTGGAGATTCTAGATCCTAGCAAAGAAAAAGAAACCAATTACCACCAAGCTTCTGTCTCCTGTCCTTTTCCAGCTTCTGTAGGGTCAAAGGCAAATGGCTGAAATGTATGCCACCGAGTTTCAGAAAGATGGTACAGGTTATTCAATCCAGGCTTCCAACCAGCAGGAGCCCCTCTTTGCTTTCAAAATAAAGTTATTCAATTTTTTTTACTAGAGAGAGGAAGGGAGAGAGAGGAGTGGCAAGAAACATGCATATGAGAGAGAGAGAGAAAGAAACATTGATCAGTTGCCTCACAGCCACACCCTGATGGGTATGGAACCTTCAACCCCAGTGTGTGCCCTGACCAGAATGGAACCTGCTTTTGCTGCAAATGAGCCTCACTGGCCAGGGCAGGAGCCCTTCTTTGCATGAGAACTAACACCTATACAAGCAAGTGCTCAAGTGACTCAAATCCACAACTTGGGGCTCCAAATCCTACTCCCTCTATGGTTCATGTGGCCTCTGTGTAGCCCTCTTCAGGGAAGACCTTAGGATTCTCATTGTTTGCACACATCCCCTTGCATTTCATCAACACCCTCTCTCTGTTGGGAGTTTTGCCTTCTGTTGCACTTTATTTTCAGTAGAAAGAGTCTTGTTGCCTTAGTACAATTAGATAAAAAGTGTACAGAGCTAATAATAGCTAGTATTTTAGTACTTACCATGTGTTGTGTATTTCACAGGGCTGCTGTATTTCCCTGCCCGGCTGAGGGGGTCAGGAGGCTGACAGTATGACTCACAGCTGTTCTTATCTGGGCTTCCATCTCCACCCAGAGCCCAACAATATCTAAGATTCATTTAATAATATTTATTGAGTTTTTGGTGAGTGCCAGCCATTTCTTAAAGTGATCCTCTGATCCACAGGTGGGGAACGTCCTGCCTGAGGTCCATATAAGGCCCCCCAAATCATTTGGTCTGGCTCTCCCAAGGCAAAGGGGTAATTTAAAGGTTTGAACAAATTGCAGCAGCCTAATTGTCAATAATTTCATTTCATTTTGTATGTCCCTCAAATGATGTTATAAATATCCAAATGGCCCTTGGCAGAAAAAAGGTTCCTCACCCCTGTAATGTAATGTATTTATACTTCAATATTGTCCCTGGAGGAGACCCACAGGGAACACTCCCTAAAAATCCAATTACTTCCCCTTTCCACCACTTAAAAGAAATCACAAGTTATCCGATACTTGGGTACATTGATCAAATTACAAAAATGTCGTCAATCTCATGTTTAAAAAATGATTCTTGTGAACACAATTGCTTTCTTCCCATTGGTAATTAGAGTAGCATCTTTTCCTGTTTCTTTGCTCTTTAATTTTCTTTGCCATAAATAAGCTCTTCACAAAATTGTTCATATTCCTATTGCATAATCCATTAATTTTATTATCTGCAAGTATAGATTGTTCATTGCATTCTAAAAACAAATTACTTTCTGACTAAAATGACAGATATTACATGCTTATAGTAAATTCCCTTCATGTTCTATAATACAGCAGAAACACTCTAAGTACTAACATATACTAAAACATTATTGTTGGCCAAAAGGCAGAGCTAGTCTCCTTCCAGCCTCTGGTCCTAGCTTGCCCATCCATCAGTTAGTACATCATCTTGTTTTATGTGTGTTCTATTTAAAGACATCTTAGTTGTGGACTGGCTTCTTTCACTTAGCATATCATTTTTGTTAGGTCAGAGAGAGCCAGGATCTGATACATGCAGACACGTAATGAGACAATGAACTTCCTCTGGAATTTCTCACAGATCTGGAGTTTCTCACAGATCAACGTGCCAGACACAGATACCTGCTTCTTCTCCCAGAATCCACAGCGACCCCCACACCGATACTGACCCATTCCTAAATGTCCCGCCCACCCACTGCAGCTGAGACTTTCTCAGTTGAATGTGTGATGATCCCTGCTGTGGACACTTCCTCAGTTCAGGCCCCCGCCCTCACCAAACACCTGAATAAAGAGATGTCCCTCCCTCCCTGGAGGCGCGAAATTCACTGGCCCCACCTTTTGAGCCAGTGGGTCTCACCGGAGAAGGCAAATAAACTTCTCCTTTTCTTTCT
>NW_005872021.1:42816-65659 GCF_000147115.1 Myotis lucifugus
CATATCCCTGGAGGCCTATCCCTACAGAAAGCAGATTAGTGACTGCCTGGGGCTAGGGCTGGAGGACAGGGAGGGGGCACTGGGAAAGGGAGGCGACTGTTAATGGTATTGGTTTAAAGTCCTACAATTGGTTCCTCTCTGAGGGGGGCGTGGCTAGGCCCTGGGGGCCGTGGCTGGACTTTAGGGCGGACCGAGGCAACTTAAAACCCCGCTGAGGCGCGGTGGCCCACGCTGTGGTGGTTGTTATGCCTGGAGGAATGGAGGAGTGCACTTGCCTCTGCGGCTTGGGCTCTTCGCGGGGATGTCGGTGTCGTCAGGAGCGCCAGGGCCCAGCTGAGACGGCTACAGCAGAAGGCAAGCGGTGTCCTCAGAAGCGCCAGCGCCCAGCTGAGACGGCTACAGCAGAAGGCAAGCAGTGTCGTCAGGAGTGCCAGGGCCCAGCTGAGAAGGCAGCGCCCCAGGGCAAGCCGGCCCCGGCAGAAAAGCCCCTCGAGGCGGACGCGGCAGCGCTGTGCTGTGCGGGGAGTGGAGGAATCGCTAGCCCCAGGCCGCCCCCGCCGCCCCCGCACTGCTCTCTGCAGGACCTGCCGGTGGAGTTGCTGGTGGAGATCTTTGGCTTGCTCCCCGGCACCGATCTGCCCAGCCTGGCCCTGGCCTGCACCAAATTCCACCACATCCTGCACACCGACAGCATCTGGAGACGGCGCTGCTGGGAGGAGTTTGGCCTTCGTGAAAACTTGCAGAACCTGGAGACGATGGGTATGTCTTATCGAGAAGTCTATGCGAAGCTCTTCCACCCATACAGAGGCATTTTGGGATTGTGGCAGCTAGACACTGAGGGCTATAAAACACTGCTGAATGTCGTGGTGGATGGCTTACTCATTACTGGTTGGACATACGGGCCTTGCCTTAACCTCCATGTGGATGGCCCAATGCAATTCAAGCCCTCGTTCAGAATTTGCCTGACGGAGAGGAAATCAGCCACGGTGGAGTGCATGGAAGGCCGCCACAGCAGGCCCCACAGCCGCCACATTCAGATTGGGAAGAACAGGTTCAGCACCCAGTGCAACAAGACAGACCACCTTAAGGATTTACCAACGCGGCTTAGGGAGGACTGGGCGCGGGTGCTGGTGCAGAAGGACAGACTGCAGTATGACTGCTTGACCTACCGCCGCCTCTACCTCCCGCCCAGCCACCCAGACGACCTCATCAGGCCAGGCCTCTTCCAAGGCAAATACCATCGCTTCGGCCTAATGATTGCCATGCTCAGCTTCCATGGGAAGTATGCCAGGGTCACGAAGATCACGGGAAACTTCACCCAGACGTTAGAGATCCACCTCATGCGCCGCATCCAGCTGGGAGATGGCAAGATCTTCCGCAACTTCAACACGCTCTACCGCGTGGTCCTGGAGATTGATGAGCAGGTGATCCGGGAGCAAGAAGATGGGACTGAGGAAAGCGGGGGCCATGGCTGGCAGAGCCCTGCCCAGCCCAGCGTCGGGGAGTCCGGGGCTGTAGCTTCGGAGGAGCAGCCTGTCAAGTTTGTTCTGCCTGTGGGCGTGAGCTCTAGACACCAGAACTACCCCCGAACCTGCAGGATGTGTTGCTATGGCGTGGACACTGTTACCACATGTGGCTCAGGCTGCCCCTGGCGCTTCCCTGGAGTCTTCATCCTGTTCGATGAGAACCACTTCGGGTTCATCTCTCTGGAGACGAAATACTTCATCCTGTTCGGCAGAGTCCAGAACACCTTCCAGAATGTGGAGGCACCATCCCCGCAGGCCTTCCTGAAGATGCTCAAGAACATTCAGTCCCGACCGGTAGGAGGAGCAGCTTGCAAGCACTTTGAAGATTTGACCTTCTGAACAGGTTACCCATCTTTGTTTGTTTTTTTAATCCTCACCCGAGTTTATTTTCCCATTGATGTTTAGAGAGAGTGGGGGAGAGAGGGAAAGACAGAAATAATCGATGTGAGAGAAACACATCAGTTGGTTGCCTCCTGCCCAAGCCCGGACCAGGGCCAGGCTGGGTAGAGGCCAGCAATTGAGGTAGAAATAAACCTTAGTTGGTTGCCTCCTAATGCTGCGACCCTTTAATAGAATTCCTCCTGTTGTGGTGACCCCCAATTTCATTGTTACAAATTGAACATAATTAAAGCATAGTGATAAATCACAAAAGAAATAAAGACATCTTAGTTAATATATATTGTTTATTTATTAACATTACACTCATGGCCAATAGCAATAGAGCTCATTCCTTAAGGAAGCTTATCTGATACATTATCTCCATAATGCATAGCTAGTGCTTTGGCACTAAGGCTTCGGGCTATTTTAAACAGCAGGGCCACAGGCTCCTGGGATGGCGTCTTCAGAGACAAATGGGGACTGTTCTCATTCCTCACCGGGCTCTGAAGAAAAGAAGGAACATGGGGAAAAGGCAGAAAGCAGCTCCTCAGACTCCAGCAGTAGCGGTGAAGATGCCAGCAACTCCAGCTCATCTTCCTGGGGCGGAGGGGGGTAGATTGGCACCTCTGACTCAGACTCCAACTGAGCTTTGTTCATTCCTAGGTGGCGGGACAGAGAATTTCCCAACAGAAGTCTTTGGCATCTATGTACACTGCAGGGCTCTTCTCCCTGTCCCTGTTTATTGCTTTACTTCTTCCTTCCTTTCCCCTCCTCCTCCTCAATACAGAGTAGGACGGGTTGGCAAGCGGGGAATTGGGACAGAACTCTTAATATCAGGTCCACACACCCGGGAAGAGAGTTTCCTGCTGGGAGAAGAAATATATCTGAGCCTTTATTGGGTCCCCCTACACCAGTGATGGCGAACCTTTTGAGCTCGGCGTGTCAGCATTTTGAAAAACCCTAACTTAACTCTGGTGCCATATCCCATGTAGAAAATTTTTGATATTTGCAACCATAGTAAAACAAAGACTTATAGTTTTGATATTTATTTTATATATTTAAATGCCATTTAACAAAGAAAAATCAACCAAAAAAATGGGTTCGCGTGTCACCTCTGACACACGTCATAGGTTCGCCATCACTGCCCTACACCATCAGTACCACTCCCTCTAGGAGCCCCAAGCAATGAAGGATCTTGAAACAAGCAGATGATTGGGTAGCTGTGTGGAGCACACTGCACTGGACTGCGTATTTGTGAAGAAATAAGTTTTGCTTTCCTTATTTTCTGTCTGTCAGAGGTGGTCGGGGGCCACCATGAGCCTGTGATTCCTATATTCTCTGTAAGAACTCTACCTCTGGACTCTTATATTATATCTGGTGTGAGAAAGGAGTTGCCATTCTTTATGTGAGAGTGGGCAGCATCATGTAGCAAGCAATATTTATACATGTATATTTAACTCTGAAATCTCTATGAGACTTTCTTACTAATTTTAAATAAAATTGTATTTTCTAAGTTTAGCTGTTTCATTTGAATGAGGGCCTCCATGGAATAAATGTTTTATAATTTGGAGCACTGCTTCTCCAAGTAGTGTCTGCATTTGTTCTTGGAAAAACCTAAATTCCTTCCTTTTGCTCCAGGTTTAAGTGAATCTCCTATTTAGCTTTCAGGGTTGATGGATGTATGAGTGTATGTATGAATGAAGAGATAGATAGATATAGATAGATAGATAGATAGATAGATAGATAGATAGATAGATAGAAATATAAAGATACCTGGAGAGCCCTGGCTGCTGTCCTCAGTGTTTAGAGCATTGGCCTACACTCCAAAGGGTCTTGAGTTCAATTCCTGATCACGAGCACCTACCTGGGTAGCAGGTTTGATCCCTGCCCCCAGTTGGGGTGTGTTTGGAGGCAACCAACTAATTTTCTCTCACTTAGGTTTCTCTCTCTCTTACAAGCAATGGAAAAAATATCCTCAGGTGAGGATTAACAAAAAAAATAAGGTATGTGGATAGATACATACATAGATACATAGAAAGATACTATTCTGTTCTACTGGTCTGTCTGTGAATTACTGTGGCAGGACCACATTGCTTTGATTATTTGGTTTGCAGATATATTTGAAAATCTATTTAAGGTGAAATTAAATTAAATCCTTCGCCCCTGTATATTCCTGGCTATTTCCATATTGTGTTCTCATGAATGTAAGAAAAATAAAATAATTGTGTCATTTTTATATGAAAACCATTAAATTTTCAGCATGTAGATAACTAGATATCTTAGTGAATTATTAAGTGTTTTTCTAGATAAAGTTCATTTTACAAAGTAAAGGCAGCATTGACATGTTTTATAACTCTAATCCTTTCTCTTTCTAAAAGTGTTGGTTGGAATATTCCGAACAATGTTAAGTAATAGCAGTGATATGTGCTTGTCTTGCTTCAGACTTTCAAATTCATGTTTAAAGGACTTTCAACTGTTGAAATTATGCTGATTAATATTACAGTTAAAATAAACTATATAACCTAGTCAGAAAATGCCTATGGGTTTATATCACTGTTTTCATTGCATAATGTGTATTTTTAACACACAATTTCTATCATTCACTCAGTGTGGACCCAGGAGAAGCGCTGGGTGATGTGTCTGAGCACCTGGAAGGGTGTCCCTTTCCTCTGCTCCACTTGCAGGAGCATCTGAACTGCCTGGTGGTGGCCATGCTGCAGAGGCCCCAGCAGAGAGGGGTGGTATAGATGTCAGCCAGCAGGTGGCAGCGGAGCCTGGCTGCAGCCTGGTTTTCATTCTGTATTCCTGTGTGTGTGTGTGTGTGTGTGTGTGTGTGTGTGTGTATTTAGTTCATGACTGTTTCATCACACATGTAGGTTTGTGTGTCACCAGCACAGTCAATATAGTGAACATATGGTGCTAGGAGGGTCCTCGTGCTTCCCACTCACCCCTGCCCTCAACTCCTGGAAACCGCTAATGTATTCCCCATTTCTATCATTTTGTCATTTCAAGAATGTTGTATCAATGGAATCAGACAGTATATAACCTTCAGGGAATGACTCTATTCACTCAGCATAATTCTCTGGCAATCCACCCAAGTTGCTGTGGGTATGAGCAGTGGATTCTTTTTATGGCTGAGTGGTGTTCCATGGTATGGGTGCCCCACAGTGTGCTTATGTCTCTTCCTTTTGATGGAAAGGGGTTTGTTTCCAGGTTTTTTGGCTCTTACAAATAAAGGTGCAATGAACATTCCTGTCCGGGTATTTATGTGAGCATAAATTGTCATTTCTTTGGGATAAATGCTCAAGAGTGTACTTGCTGGGTCCTCTGGTTAGTTTTATAAGAAACTTATGAGTGCTTAGCTTTATAAGAAACTGCCAAACTATTGCAGTCGCTGTACCATTTTATATTCCCACCACAATGTACTGTGACACCTGCATCCTCACCAGGGTTTGGTGTTGTCACTATGCTTATCAACTCAGATTCATGTGTAAATGGCATTTCATTGTGGTTTTAATGTGAATTTCCCAAAGGTTAGTGACATTGAACATCTTTGCACATTTACTTGTAATCTGTGCATCTTCAGTAAAATGTCAGCTACTGTCTCTATTTTCTAATACAGTTTTTTTATAGTTGAGTTTGAGAGTTCTTTATACATATTAATTCTTTGTAGAATTTGTGTTTTGCAAATCTTTTCTCCAGATTGTACCTTGTCCTTCAATCTTCTAAACAGGGTCTTTTGCAGAACAAATTTAGATAATTTTGATAAGGTTCAATTCCTCATCTTTTCATCTATGGATTGTGTTTTAGCATCAAATCTAAGAATGTTTTGCCCTATGTAATCTGGAGACTTTTCCTCAGTAGTTGATGTGTAGTTAATCGTTGACCAACATGGGTTTGAAGTGTGTAGGTCCAGTTATACATGGATTTTTTTTAATAAGTCCTAGATCCTGAAGATTTTCTCCTATATTTTTTTCTAAAATGTTTATAGTTTTACTTTCTCCATTCAAATCTGTGATCCATTTGAGTTCATTTTTGTATATGATGTGTTATTTAGGTCCAGGTTCGAGGTTCACTTTTTGCCTATGGAAGTCCAGTTGCTCCCGCACCATTTGTTGAAAAGACTCTCCTTCTGCCAGTGAATCGATGGTGCATCCTTGTCAAAAATCACTGGGGCCTGTGAGGGTGGGTCTACTTCTGGATTCTCTATTCTGTTCCATTGATATATATTACACTGTAATTAGTAAGGTTCTGCTACGACCACATTGAAATTTTAAATGTTTTGTAGTTAAATTTATAAAAGAGAACGGAAACAGACACTTACTATGTTTATAGTTATTATTTTGAAATAATTTTAAGTTCACAAGAAGTTGCAAAAACAATAGAGAGGTCCTTTGTCTCCATAACCCGACCTTCTCCAGTGGAAGAGTAGGACCAGTGCATTATGAAACCAGGACTAACTAGATTACAGACTTTATTAGGCTTTTCAAAAGTTTTTGCATCTACTCATGTGAGATCATTTCATCAATGAGACATCAATTTTAATAATGTACAGTATTTAACACAATATATCCAAATACATAACCATTTCAGCATATATCAATACAAAAATTATTAATGAGATATTTTATATTTTTTTATTTGTACTAAATTTTCCAAACCTGGTGGTATTTTGCACTTCAGTTCTGTGTACGATTCTGCTAATATTTATTAAATATTGGTCGTTAAAATTTGAATCACTTATAAACTCACTTATATAAATTACTTCAGAAGTTATTGTATATCCCTGCCATCAGTGGAAAATCAATATACTTCTCATAAATAAGACAAAACTATACAAATAATAGAATATGGAAACATGATTAACTCCATTCTATCTAAGTGTGGTATTCTCTCTAAGGCCATCTTTCTCTGTTAAAACGGGAGATTAGAAAGTGCAAAAAGTGTGCATATCATGTCCCTTTTTGTGTTAAAAGAAGAAATATTAATATATACAGAGGTGGGAGAGAGAAAGATGCTACCTATCCCCGAATGTAACTTTTTGGTAGTTTTGACTCTGGAATGAGGTAATACTTTAAAGCAATTTATTAAAAGAAATAAAAAATAAACAGAAACATTTGAAACTAACAGTAAGTGAAGTTGATGACATAGCCACACAGAGAAAAACAATATTTCAAATGACATAATCTTATATGGTCTGTCCTTGATGGGTTGTGGCCAAGGGCACAAAGACCACAAATAATCTTTTGAGATGTAATCAGGAGACTTTTCCTCAGTAGTTGATGTGTAGTTAATCTTTGACCAAATGGGTTTGAAGTGTGTAGGTCCAGTTATACATGGATTTTTTTAATAAATATGTACAGTATTGCAAGTATATTTATTTTATGATTTTCTCAGTAACATTTATCTCCTCTAGCTTACCTTATTTTAAGAATACAGTATATAATGCACAAAATAATTTAATCATCTGTTTATGTTATCACAGAGGCTTCTGGTCAACAATAGGCTACTCCTAGTAAAGCTTCGGGGAATCAAAATTATACTTGTATTTTTGACCCCTCACCATGTTCTTCAAGGGTCAGCTGTACATGTAACTACTTTGGAAAATTGATCCATAATAGTCAGCCACTCAGAAAAATATGCTTTGTTTGCCCACCATGCTCTGGTGGACACCTGCCCAGGAACGCAAAGTGTTTGGGGGAAGCAGAGGCCCCCTCCCTGCATGCCCTGGGGGCACCAGTCCAGAATGCAGAGGGTTTGTGGAATGCAGGGCTCCACTCTGCACTTGCAGGGGGCCACCCCTGCCCAGGTTCTCCAAGGGTCCTGGAAAGCAGAGCTGGGCTCTGCGCATGCGCCGCTCTCCTGACAGCTGCCCAGCGACAGCAAAGATTTCAGAAACCAAAGCGCTTCCACTGGCACCTGCTTTGTAGAGAGCAGCCCAAGGCGGATCCCGGAAAACTGCCACCTGTGTGTGGACAGCTGGGTCCAGCTCCCCTTGACAGATCCCTTGCCCTCTTTAGCGCTACACAGTCGCTTCCCCTGGGCCTGCAGGGCGGCCAGGGAAGCAGGGGCCTCTGCCTGTCACTGTGCTCATGGCCATCGAGCCCACACCCCCACCCGCAGCCGATCAGAACCACAGGAGACACGTGGAGGACCTGCACCTTTGCTGGCCCTGGGTCCTCCCTGTCCCGTGCGCGTGCCCCTCCTCCAGAATTGTAGTGCGCGCTCCTTCCTCGAGCTGCTGTCACATGTTCCAAGTGTTCCCCAGCAACAGGCTTAACTGTTAGCTCTTGGCTTTAGACAGTTTTGCCTGCTGAAGCTGCTCACTGACTCTGTGTTAGAGGCCAGAACTGTCCCAAGCGCCCAATGGGCTGTTTCCTGGCCAGGCTCTGGCGCCGCCCCCTGCCCAGGGAGCCTGGGCCTGCCCTCCCAGTGCCCTTAGCTGTGCCCAGGCCAGCTGTGCAAGTGCCTCCCTGGCTCTGGGGCCCTGATGGCTCTGGGGAAGCGAGGTCTGCCTTTAGGCCCATGGGGGCTCAGCAGGGCGTCCCTTCCCTGGTACCCAGGCCTGGGCCTCTGCAGAGAATCATCTTCTCTCAGGTGCCAGCAGGCGCCAGCCGCAGGAAACCCCAGGCCTTCGCGATGAGCTCCTGCACCACTAGAAATGCCATCACCAGCTCCTACAGCTCCACGCGAGGTTTCCCTCCGGTGCACAGCAGGAGGGTGTCCACCTGCGCATGCAGACAGCGCTGTTCTGCTTTCCACAAGCCCACTTGCCCCGCCAGGAGGCCCCCGGGGTCCTTAAAGGCAGGGAGCCAGCAGGGCCCGCAGGCTCCCTCCTCAGCTCCCCTGCTTCCCCAGCTGGAGAGGCAGCAGGGAAAGGACCAAGATGTTACCAACGGGCAGAAAGGATCCCTGAGGAACTGCTCACCGCCCCGTGACAGTTCCAGGCCCCCCCTATGCAAGGTGGCTCTGATGCCACACAGGTGGGGGCAGCCTGTGAGGCTGCCATCACCTTCTCACCTGAACTTCCAGGTCACAGCCAAGCACCTGGAGGCAGAGAAGAAAGCCGCGCTCCAGAGCATCCACGCTGCTCTGTGGGGTGAGACTGAGGCCATCTCAGGCTGCTGTGCTCCAGAGCCTGGGTGTCCTTCCCTCCTCCCTGCTGCCAGCACTGCACCTGTCACCATTGCCAGTCCCCCTCCTTCCCCAGCCTGCCAGTGCCTTCTGCAGGCAGTGCCAGGCCCTCAACCACCACATCCACAGGTTTGGCTCCCCAGCCTGCCTCTGACACAGAGGTCACCCCCATGGACACCACCCCACCTATGTGTGCTCAGGTGTCCAGGGCGCTCCCTGGCTCTACTGGTGGAAATCAGGCAGCTCGAGCCCCAGCCCAGGCCCCAACCTCTGCTCCAGTCCAGCCAGCCTTGGGCAACACCTCCCAAGCCCCTTTTGGGGCCTCAGTATCCACAACTTCCACCTTGAGTACCCATGCCAGCACCAGGCCAGCCTTTGCTTCCACGCCAGGTATAGGCCCCTCTGGCTCAGCCACTGTCATCTCTGGGGGGAGTTTGGGCAGGAACACCCGAAAGCGAAAGCGCTCTCACAGGAATGCTGCCATAGTGACCAGCACCAAGGTCCCCAGCACCCCCTCTGGCCCAGCCACTCTCAGCTCTGGGGGGGCTTTGGGCAGGAACACCCGAAAGCGCTCTCGCCAGGATGCTGCCATGATGACCCACACTGATGGCCCCAGCACTAAGAAACCCAGGAAGTCCTGTCCTCAGAGGTACACCCAAGCAGGGCCATCTTTCTTCCAGCCCAGGGCCCAGCACCAGTTCCAGCTGGGCTGCCTCTAGTGGGGCGTCCTTCGGCCCCTACCCCAGCAGCACCCCCCTCTGCTGTGGGCACAGCAAGGAACAGCCTTGCTGTTTGGGGCCAGCTGTGGCTTGGCCCAAAATGGTTGGGCCATCAAGGGAGTGTTTCGTCCTCCTACACAGGCAGGAGAACTCTAGCCCTGACCTCTGCCACCTGGAAGCAAACTGGGTGCCCATTGATACAACATCCCACTCCAAGCCCTGACCTGCAGTTTTCCCCAAAGATGGGTGGGATGAGGCTGTTGTCCAATCCCTGTGGCCCTCAGGTGTCCAGGGCGCCCCCTGGCTCTACTGGTGGAAATCAGGCAGCTCGAGCCCCAGCCCAGGCCCCAACCTCTGCTCCAGTCCAGCCAGCCTTGGGCAACACCTCCCAAGCCCCAAGACAGCACCCGCTCTGAATAATTAAATGATTATTTAACAATATAATATTCCCTGAGAGTCCAGCACAGGGCAAGAATGGTTCCTCTTCATGTCCGTATCTCCAGGGCTTACACAGTGCCCAGCATAAAGGAGGGCTCAGTATATAGGTTCATAAATGAGGGGTTGCATGAATGAATGAATGGCTCTCATTTACCACCTGGCATGGGCATCTCTAAATTCTCCATCAACAAGGCACTCCCTGGATTATGGAAGGCCTATGGAAACCCATCCCTTTTAGAAGTTGGGACCAGTAAAGAAGTAGAATAGATAGTCACAAAAAGGGAAATCTAATGGGACCAATATGCAAATAGGAAGTTCAGCTTCTCTAGGAAAAAGAAATAGCAACCAAAACCAACTTTTGGTTGCTATTTCCCAAGACAATAGACAAGAGGCTCTTGAGGAAAATTTAGAGATGCCCGTGCCAGGGTGCTTCCCTTCGTTATTCCTGTGATGCTGTCACAAATGTGTGATTCTGGCACCCCTGAGACTCCCAGATGCCTGTGTGAGTGAAACTCTAACTGAGTGGGGTGCTGGGGAGTATGGGCCGGACAGGGCCTGCTGACCATTGTGTCCCTGCAGCGGCTGTGGAGGCTGCGTCCTGTATGGATTTGGCTGGCTTCCTGCTCGGAAATAAGATCATGGCTCTTCATGAAGGTGGGCAAGAGCTTCCCCCCTGTTGTGGGTCCACGCCTGAAGGTCCAGGACCTGGAGCAGCTGATGTTGAACACCTGAGTTCAGAGCAGGGGGTACAGGCTGGGGTAATCCCCCAGACAATCCCAGCTCCTCCCTGTGCTCTGTGAGAGCACATGCCTCCCAACAATCTCTCTCTGCTCTCCTTCCTGCTTCTCAGACCCACAGCCTCTTTTCCACCCCAGGGCCTTTGCACATCCTACCCCTGGTTCTATCCCTCATCTTCCATGTCTGGTTCCTTGTCATATTCAGGTCTTCCCCTCGCCAGTTGTAAATTCCAACCCTCACCCGATTTATCTTTCATATCACCTTGTTTATTCTCTTCACAACTGTTATCACCATCTGTAATTATTCATGTATTTGTTATTTTAAAATTTACTGACGGTTGTCTGTCTTTCCTTTTTGACTGAACTCCATGAGGACAGGCAACTACATCTGGGTTATTCCCCATTATGGACCCAGGGTCTGGAAGAGCCGAGCATCAGGTAAATGCCCACAAAGCAAGTGTTGAGTGAGTCAGTGCCTTCTGTGAGCCAAGCCCTCTTCTAAAAGCAGCAAGACCAACATTTCATAGAACCAATATGGGCATCCAGTTACAACTCACCTAGAGGCAACCACTAACGGGGAGAAGTGGCTTCACAAACTCTTCTTGGTGGCTGAGTGTGTGTGTTGGGGGGAGGCTCATGGCCTGAGTGTTTGTATAGAAGAACCTCCGGCCAGCGTCACCCCTAGAGTTCTGACTACACAGCCAAACCCCCAACCCGGAGGCTGGTCAGGAATGGTGAGCGGGTTGCAACTCCAGTTGGTGCAGCTGCTGCCAGGAGGACCATGTTGGGAAGGATTCTGCAGCTGTGATTGGGCTTCTTGGGAAAGAGTGCATGGATTGATTAGCCATGTCTGCACCAGGCAAGGGAAGGGAGAGAGACATGCCTGCCATGGGTTTGCCATCTCTGCCATGGGTGATGATTCCCCTTCCCTGAGGGTAAAAAGGCCCTTTCCTTGACCTTCTCCCCTGTCTGCCTAGGGCTGCTGGCCAGAACTGCATGATGGGCAGAGCTCTGGATTTGGCCTTCGGTATCTGAATCCTTAGACACGTGATCTTCACACCCCTCTGCTCAATTTCCAGGTATTGATCATAACTTCTAAAAGGGATGGGTTTTCATAGGCCTTCCATAATACAGGGAGTGCCTTGTTGATGGAGAATTTAGAGATGCCCATGCCAGGTGGTAAATGAGAGCCATTCATTCATTCATGCAACCCCTCATTTATGAACCTATATACTGAGCCCTCCTTTATGCTGGGCACTGTGTAAGCCCTGGAGATACGGACATGAAGAGGAACCATTCTTGCCCTGTGCTGGACTCTCAGGGAGTATTATATTGTTAAATAATCATTTAATTGCTTAGTACATGTCTCTAAGGTCACAGTGTGGAGGGGAAGTTAGAAATGTGAGCAGGATGTTATACTGCAGAGTCTGAGGGGGCGCAGAGGAGGGGCCCATCCACCACCTCTGGCTGGTCTGAGAGGCCTTCCTGCAGGAGGGGATGTCCTTGCTGAGACCTAAAATGTTAAAAGGGGTGAGCTTTGGAATGGGGTGGCAGGAAAACAGGAATGAGCAGCAGCTCAGGGAAAGTCCTGAGATGAGAGATCAGTGGCCACAGGGATCTGCAGATTTCTCTGTGTGACTAGATCATGGGTCAGAAAGGTCAGTGATAAGGGGATGGATGGAGTGGTGATCCCCTTGCCTGTCATGTTAAGCTTGCTTCTCAAAGTTAGTCAGGATTCTATAACCAAGATTCTTCTTGGACTCTTCTTGGACAGTACCTCTTTCTACATAGATAGATAGATAGATAGATAGATAGATAGATAGATAGATAAGGAGAGAGAGGGTGATAGAATAATATTGGTATGAAATGAGATTCTGGTTTACCCATGAATAATATATAAAATTGTGCTTTACCACATCTTCCTGCTCACTGGCATTACTGTGTGTTTTCTGTTTAACTCTTATGCATTTTCCAGGATCAATAAAGTTGGTTTTGGTTGCTATTTCTTTTTCCTAGAGAAGCTGAACTTCCTATTTGCATATTGGTCCCATTAGATTTCCCTTTTTGTGACTATCTATTCTACTTCTTTACTGGTCTCAAAGGCAAAACCGGATCCAGGTCTCCAAGAGAATGTGGGCTCCCATTCAGTCTGTCTGGTTCTAAATCCTAAAACTTCCACCTGCTAACTTAGGCGCCTTACAGTACTGGGCTTCTTGTCCCAGACTCAAGGAGGGTTCAGGAATCTGGAGAAGGCTGTGCATAAATTTTAAATAAGAGTCCAAAGACAAAATAAAATTTTGAAAGGCATTTGGGGGTCAGAGGAGCTTAGCTAAAGGAGCTAAGATCCAAGATCTAAACTCTCAGGTCTGCTTGTCCCAGGACCCCATGCTTTTTATTAACACAGTTTGTCCTGAGGCCAGGCAGAGATATACACTTCAAAGGGTCAGGGTTTCAGTACAGAGGCCATTGTTAGAATGGGGGAATTAGCCTAGGGCTGTTCAGGTGTTTGGCCAGTAGGAGGCAATACCATTTAGATTAAGATGCCTTTTAGCTGTCTGGCAGCCAAGCAATAATCCCTTTTCAGGTTTGGGGAAATGCCCTCATTCATTCCCACATGCAGCCCTGCTGTCATGCAGGAATTGGTCTGGCATTACATCTGTTGTCTCCTTTCAGCAATTCTCTGAGATGTATTATTATCCTCTGTTTAAAGATGGGGCAGCTGAGGCTTACAGAGGTATCCAGGTGACAAGAGGGTCTTGAAACCAGTCTGTCTGCTTTTAAGCACCAGGTCACTGAGGGCTGTTTGCCCTCTGCTGGTCACCATCCCAACTTGCAGGTGTTTCCTCTTGCTAAGGAAGCTCTCCTGTTGGATCCTGGGGATGGCCTCAGGCTTGTGTCTTTGTAAAGTAAGTGGTCTGGTGTTATCTGAAATTCTTTTGTTCTTGGCTCATGGGGCACCTTTTCTCTCACATCCCTTCATTCTCCACCATCCAAAAGCACCTGTTCTTTGTCTCTTGCACCCAGGGTCTTGTGTGGGCCTCTCCTTGACAGGGCCCTGGGCATCCTCCTGGCTGGAGGGGAAGGGCAGTGAAACAGGTGGCCCATCTGGTGGTAGATGGGAGGGTGGACTTTCCAGGGCTAAGGATTGCCAGCCCCCATCTGCTCTGCAGTGAGCCCTGTGCACAGAAATACACCACGATGGAGAAAGAGGATCACTTCTGGACTGATCTCTCTGCTGATGAGCTCATCCAGAGGCACAGCACCCCAAGTTTGTACCTGCCCAGGACTCACTCCCCAAGGATTCAGCCCTCTGTGTGCCGGGGGTGGGCAGTGGGAGCTGTGGGGGAGTTTGACTTTGTTCCTGCCATGAAGTTGGGGAATGGAATGGAGTGGGGCCTTGAAGGTGACACCAGGGACCATCCTCTACCTGTCCTCACACTGTCAGTTCCAGAAGAGGCATTGCAGTGGCAGCATGGGTGTCCACCCATCCCTCTCTGCCCACCACTATGTGGAGTCCCTGCACATGAAATTCTGAGATACCCTGCTGTGTGGTAAGTAAGACATTTTCGTTCAGCTCATAAGACTTCACCTTTGGCCCAGATCTTTCATTGGGGGTCTGGCTCCATCTCATAGAGAAGTGGACTTTGAATCCATGCTCCTCCATCCATCCATCCATCCATCCATCCACCCACCTACTCACTCATCTATTCATTCATCTGCCATATTTCCACATTCAATTCATTCATCTATATGCCAGTATTTCCTTCCATCCACTCCTTCATCCACATGTCCATGTTTCCTTCCATGGAAATCATCTGTCAATATCTGCAGTCAGCCAGCCAGTTACTTCTCTTCCTGTTTCTATATCCACCTGTTCCTGCATTTCCCACCATTCCTTCATCCACATTTCTGTATTTATATCCATTCATCCATCCTTCCATCCATCTCTCCTTTTATTGTCCAGTACATCTCTCCACATACCTATTAAGCCAGCCGTCTATCCTTTCATTAAAGCCCGAGGCCCCTGGTGTTCGTTGAACTTAAGCCCAGGATTGTGTGAGATGGAAATTTTGATGATCAAGTTTTGGGAGAGACTTTGACCAAATGATTTCCAAGCAGCCTCCCCCTTCCCAGCTCAAATCATGAGGGACTCCATGTGTCAGCTCCACCTTTTCCTTTGTGAACAAACATGTCGTGGGCACCTAAATATTTACTTCCAATGGAATCTGCATTTTCAAGGTCACTGTCAATGCTGGGACATTCACAGCCCTGGGTTCTGAACGCCGATCTCTCCTTGTTACCTGATACTTGCACTTGGGGCTCAGAGAAGAGAAAGAGCCAGGGGTCAGCAATGTGGGTGTTTGCATGTGAAAAAGAGGTGCCCAGACTTTCCTTCATCTCCTTGGGGTGAATGAAGTGAAGGAGTATGGTCCTTCCATGAAGCGGTTCAGGACCTCTTCTCTCTTTTCCCAACGCTCCCTCTCGCACAACCAGGAGAGTAACTTGCCTTCTGGGTTTCCTAATGTTTGAAAGAACATAATCACCAAAGAGGTGGCTATTTGGGTTCTGGAGTCAGGCTCAAATCTCAGCCCTGTCATGTGGAGCAGCTGCAACCCTCATACACTGCTGATGGGAAACTGCTTTCTTATTGCATACCACTGACATATAACACAGCAGTTCCACCCTACAAAGCTGTTAAAAAATATAAAACAAAAACCAGAAAACATTGCTCTTGCTCCTTAATCTGTGTTGAGTGACTTTGGGAAATGAAGTTGAGCTTCATGTTGTTCATCTCTTAAGTGGGATGTGGCAGTGGAACCTTTGAAAAGGTACGTGGGGGGAGTCAGTGGGAACATGCCTGCAAAGCCCTTAGCAGGAAGCCTGGCACCTAGAAAAGCCTGTCTGACATGGGGACTATTGGTGTTGATTTACATGGATCCAAAGAGACTGTGACTGCAGCCCTTTTTCTTGCTGGTGCTTGTGGTAGTTATTAAGTTGCTTTGTTTACAAGCTTCCCAGGGACTAGCATTCATCACTCCCTCTGAACATGAACATTGCCTAAGCATCTTGCAAAAGTGAACAAACCCAGTCCCTCTCCAGGCATCAGCACCCCTTGGAGGAGCAGAAGAGAAAACAGGCAATTGCAATCCTGTGTGATGGGCACGGAGTTGGAGCAAAGGGGAGGGCTTGGCCATGACTCGGCATGGGAAGGTCTCAGCAGAAGCTATGACTCTAGAAATGTTTGTGGACTTGATTGTCCTCCAAGGACATTCACTCCGTGGACTCTGATGAGATCAGTACAGGAGACCTTGAGAGAGCTTATGTTCCAACTTACTCATTTCCCAGCTGGAGAAACTGAGGCTCAGAGAGGAGGAGGGACTGGTTCAGTGTACGTGTCAGAAGTAGGATTTGAACCCTTTCTTACTTCGAAGCCTGTGTTAGTTTGGGTCTTCCAGGAAGCAGATAAGAAGCCAGGATTAGATGTGCAGGAGGAAGGTGAGGACCAGGAGGAGGCAGTGAGAGCCCCTGGATCAGCGAGGCTGGGCAGGAGGGTCTCAGACAGTGCAGGTCTAAGAGTGTTTGTCCAGATCAATTGCAAGTCCCCAGGCTAAAGGTGACCATTCCAGTAGTCCCCTGTCCAGCAGGAAGAGGGTGGCAGTATCACCCCTGTGTGCTCAGTCCTGGCACAAACATGGTGGTGCATACAGCGGGGTGGCCTCAGAGGCTGAGGTTCAACTCTTCTCCCCACAGCTAGGCCCCATGAAGGAGTCCTGATCAGTGCATTCCTGTGGTGCCACCAAGCCCCAGTTCCTGTTTCCTCACATCTTCATTGTGGTCTGAGGGCAAAAGCAATCTATTTAAGAGAGCTGTAGCCTTTGAGCTGAACATGGCAAGTCTTAAATAAATAATTACAGGGACCATTAACCAGGTAGTTTTTAAATGTGTCGGGTTGTGTTCAGCCTTTGAAATATGTGATTCCATTTCATCTTCTCAGCAACACTACGCAGTGGGTATTATTATACTCCCCAATTTCTGAGGAGGAAATGGGGGCTCATAGAAGCCTTCAAGTCTCACTGCTGGGACTTGTGAAGTCAAGGCCCTTGAGTGCTTATTCAAACTCCTGTCCCTGGATACATGGTCCCCTGAAATTTGGGTCAGAGTTAGTTAAGACTCAGATAGCAGTGACAGAAAACCAAACTCAAGCTGAGTTAAGCATTTGTGCACATGAATTGAAAACATGCTCAGACAGTGGTTTCAGGCAGGGCTGGATCAAATGGGGAAGATGTGAACACTTGCTATCATCGCCTGGCTCTGCTTCTGTGACTGTTGACTCTGTTCTAGGGCAGGCATTTTTTTGCCATACCCTCCTCTTTTCCAGACTTCTAGCATCCTTACCATTACTCTCCTAAGCTTCTTTCCCAGTATTTCCAACATAAATGCAATAATGGAATTTTATTGGTTTATAGGGCCATCCCTGCCCTATAGGACCATCCCTGAACCAGTCTCTGGGGCTGGAACCATGGAAGGTGCTTATTTGCCAGGCCTGAGTCAGGAGGCCATTCCTGGAATACTGAGGCACAGGTTGGTGTGGTCAGCCTCAGACACATGGAGTGGGGGCAACAAGGGATTATAACATTGGGTGCTGGTACCAAAGAATAGGAGATAGAGTCCGGAAAGACTGTGGTACAAATGTTGAAGTAGGTGGGGCTTGTGGAGAAGGTTGTAGGAGCCCATGGGTGTGTGCTCCTCTGGCCTGCTGGGTCCTTTCCCACAATGAGATGGGCAGACATCCTGCAGGTCTAGCCTTCCCTCCCTTCCTGCATCTACTGTCACTATGCCATGTCCATCTACCTACATGAGATTGTTCACCTGCACTGCCACGAGCAATGTAAGTATCGTGGGAGAAGCACAGGGCTGGGGTGTTCCTCCTTGATCCCCTTCCTGTCTCCACACCCTTATTACCTGTGCAAACTCATACAAGTGACTTCAGCTCTCTGAGCCTAGGTTTTGCCATCTGCACAATGGGGACCAATACAGCACCTATTCATCAGGTTATTGTGAGGATCAAATGACTTATGTTAATGGCTCAACATCAAACTCATGGTGTTAGATGCTGCCACTTACTGAGTGTTCGTGATGTGTCAAGCATGGTTCTAAATATTTATTTATTTTTAAATTTAATTATAGATAGATAGAGAGGAATGGGTGGTGGGGAAAGAGAGAGAGAAAGAAAAAGAGGGAGGAAGAAAGAGAGAGAGAAGCATTCATTGACTGATTCCTGTATGTGCCCTGAAAAGGGGGATTGTACCTGCAACCTGGGCATATCAATATCAGGACAATGCTCTAACAACTGACCTACCCAGCCAGTGTCTACATTTCTTTTATTTAATCATCATGATGACCCAGTGATAGGGACACTGTCAATCCCAGTTTAGAGGTGAGGAAGCAGCTTGGCACAAAGACACACAACCTATGATGTCCAGAGCCTGGACTGGAATCCAGGTCTTTGTCGTTGCCAAGTCAGTGCTCTGCAGATCTGGGATTAATGGTAAGAGTTCTCCTTTAAAGCTCCAAGAAGGTCTATTCACAAGCAGAGAGACATCCTGCTGTGGAAAGCAAGGGACATGTGGCTCACTAAGGCACAACATATTGAGCTTATTTAATGAGACAGACCTGCGTTCAGGTCTAGGCCCTGCAACTAATCAGTTGTGTGACCCTGGATAAGTTACATAACATCTCCGAGCCTCAGTTTTATCATTTGTAAAATAGACATGTCCTATTTTTGAGTACTACAATTCGATGGTGCCTTTAATGTGCCATGCTTATATACAGCAAGTGCTCAACACATGCTAATGAGAGTCAACTACTGCCTTGAGAAGGGGCAGGTCTAACAGCCTTCATGCAGAAATAGGTGAGGTTGATTTGTAGAGGGGGCTTGAGGGGCATAGGGTGTTTGGGAGCCTTCTTTTCCTTTGATGGGAGACCAATCACATTCCTTTTGCTCCTGTCCTACAGTTTCCAGTCAACAACCATGCCAGGTGGGATGAGAGGGACCAGGAGAGGTAAAACCTGCCCCTGTCCTTGTGCCCAGGCCTTTCCCAGACTTTCAGAGCAGGTCCACGGGTCTGGCTCGGCATGCCTGGGGGATGTGTTGTCCGGGACGGTCCCCATCACCTTGCTTTATAATGACTTCCTGTTGGGTGTTTTGTGGCCGGGTCACAGTGCAATGGACAGCAGTGGGACAGTGGTGCTGGTCAGCAGGATTGGATCCAGAGGCCACCCTTCCACTTCCCCAGGGGCGGGCACCTCCTGCAGTTCCTCTCCTCTCTGGAGGACAGGCTGCTCCTCTAGGGCAGCTGGACCCACCATTCTGGTGTCAGTGGGGGAAGGTGAGTGACTGAGGGGATCCAGGAGTCTAACGGTGGTGTCAGCCATGCGGAGGTTCATTCCTACCAACGGGGTCTTGTGTGGCTCTGTGAGCTCATGGACACCCCATGGAGAACTTCAGGCTGTGCAGGTTGGGGAACAGGTGGGTCCCAGGGAGCCGGCACTGAGACATGATTTTCAGGTCAAAGTACGTCCCAAATTGTACACGTGAAGCCCTCAGAGTTTCACCGAGTCCACACCTTCAGACAAGGAAGGAGACCAGGCTGCAGTTGACCTGTTGAGGTTCCTCTCCCCCAGGCTGCAGTCCGAATTTGGTAAGCTGCCCTGTTGGTGCACTTGATCCCCAAAATGACTCAGCAGTTTGGAACTAGAGGACAAGAGGTCTGGATTCTGGGGTCAGCAGGGGGACCTGGAATCAGGAAGTGTGTATTTTAATGGCCTCAGTTTTCCTGCAATGAGAAACAACCAATCTTTTCTGAGCTAATAAGTAACCCCTCTCTTCTTGGCTGGCCTGCAGCTGGCATGGGGAAGTGGCAGTGACATTGGCTCTGGAATCCTGATTGAACTTGGCCAACTACCTTTTACCTCAACGACTTGGTTTCATTATCTGTAAAGTGGGGATGTCGATAGCACCCATTTAATAGAGCTTTTGTGAGGATTAAATGAGATAAGGTATTTGGCACAGAGAGAACACTCGACTCTTAGCTGATATTAAGCTGTTACTAGAATTCAAGATATTGTTGAAAGGACTCAATGAGATAATGACATGTTTAATATAAAGCCCATAGAATACGGCCTTGCACCAGGTCGACAGTCAATCAGTGGTTGGCAAAGCAGCAGAGAGGAAGGAAGCACTTGGCATTAACACAAGATGTGATAATATGTTCAGTAATTTGCTGCTGACTGCCCTGAGACAGATGCTAGTGAATGGAGGCTGTTGCTGTTAAAATCATCATTCCCCTGGTCTATTGTTAGGATAAAGTGGATTAATATTTTGAAAAAGTTTCTTAGAAGGAGGCCTGGCATTTTTTTAGGCACAGTATGAATGTCTGTTAAACAGACCAGTATTAGTTACAGGATCATTCTGTTAACCTCCTTTTCTTTCACCCTCAGTGGCCCCATTGATACCATCAGAGGGATAATTGCTCTGAGCCTCCCTCTGCTAAAGTGACCTTGGCTGGGCAGAGAGAGGCTCTTTTGAAAGTAGAATTCCTACCTGGCGAGGTTGAGCTAACCATGCCCGGCTGCATAGTGCTCCATCTCTCGTCCATCCCTGAGTTGGACCACTGTGTGGGGAAGGCTATGTGGTAGGGACTTACATGGCTGGGGTTAGTGTGTTTTCTCCCATACAGTCCTTCATGGCCAGTTGGGAGACAAATCTCATGTTCCTGTGTCACTAAGAGCCTCAGAGTGTCCTGAGGTGTTCATGGCCATGCGCATTCCTGCCCTGAATCAGGGTCTGGGGTCACCCAGCCTGTCCATGGCATACAGCCCCACCAGAGAGCTGAATTATTAGTGAGGACCAGATACCCTGTGCCACCTTCCCTGACAGCTCTATCCACAGGGGCTCATCCCCCAACACATTTCTGTAGGCTCTTGCTGGAATCCAAGCTGGGTGCGGACATCCCTTATTTGTGGGATGTCAACGTTAGCCTCTGGGGGTCCAGCATGTACCAGTGGAACACTTGCTGACTGTGCCTACCTCCCCGGTTCTGTGCACAACCCCCCAATGCCAGGTCCCAGATGCTGGGTCTCTTTCCTGAGAGATTTATTGGCCTCTAGGATCTCTCTTCCCAGCGGTTTGGCACAAAAGAAGTGTCAGGGAATCAGTGCTCCCTGGAGCAGCCCTCACCAGTGATTGGCAGGAGGTGGGGATCCAGCACCAAGCTCCCTCACCCTAGGTTGAGAAATCTCTGAAATGTGGATCTGCTCGTCTCCCAGAGGTCCCCCAGGAGATCCAGCCCCCAGTGCGCATAGTGGTAACAGGAGTGATAACTAAGCCTTTACTCAGCCTCCCCTTCCCGTCCCACTTCAGCTCTCCCCTCCCTGGGCTCCTTGGGAACACCTTCCAGATGGACTTCGTGCCCTGGAAACCTTGTCTGCCTTTGAGGAAACCCCAGCTAAGCCTGTTTCTTTATTACAGGGCTTCTCAGATGCAACAGCTCATTGTGACGGGGACTGTCCTGTCCATTGTAAGATATTGAGCAGCATCCCAGGACTCCACTTACTAGAGTCCAGGCAGAAAATCCGCCAAATTGTGGCAACCAGCAGTGTCTCTAGATGTCACCAAACGTCCTCTGGAGGCACAACTGTCCCAGGCTGAGAACCACTGGTTCAGAGAAAAGCTCACATCACTCCATTCAGCTCTGCCGCTGCCATGGGGCCAAGCAACCTGTTCTCTCCAGGCTCACTTCCTGGTCGGTAGAATGGAGTTAACAGCATCCCACCCAGGATCATGCTGTGAGGACTCATGTGAAGATACACCAACCATCGAATGTGACAAGTGCTCCATGCGCAATAGTAGGTATCGTGTATAGAGTGCCTCAGTGTGTCACGCCCACTCCTATGCTCTCTGTGTGCAGAGTCATTTAATCCTCACCACAGCCCTCCCAGACAGGTGCCACTGCCATCACCATCCCCATTGTTCAGAGGAGGAAACTGAGGCCCAGGAAGTTTAAGAAACGGGTCCAGGGTTGGACAGGAGATCCTTGGCATGGTGGGGTTGGAACCCAGGTAGTCTGGTTCCAGAGAATGTGCCCCTTTCCACCACACCGAGCAGATTATTTGGTGAGGGAAGGCATTCTGGTTTTACTCCCTTTGTCCTCAAGGTCACATTCAGCCTCTGTGGAAATGGTAACCCCATCCTTGGATAATTTTTCTCCTGGGCTGGAGCCACACAGGGTTAACCACAAACAATCTTTTGCTTATGCTTTCCATCTGTGAGAGGTATGAAATCTGTTTAGGAGAAGAGCCTAAATCAGAAATCAGCAAACTCCTTGTCAGCCAAATTTGACCCACTGACTGTTTTTGTCAGTAAAGTTTTATTGGAACATGGCCACACCCAGTCATTGACATCTTATCTCTGGCTGCATTCAGGCCTCAAGAGCAGAGAGGAATGGTTGTGACAGCAAATGTATGACCCCCAAGCCAAAAATATTTAGTCTCTGGCTACAGAAAAAGTTTGCAGGAGCCTGTGGGATGGAAGATGTGGCCACAGAGGGTTCTAAACTCCCTTTCAGTGTCTTCTTACCCCCGTCTCCACAACCTCATTCTTTGCCTGCCCCTTGTGCACAGAGGAGGCAAAGGCAACTTCTACAACCTCAGAAGATTCACAGTCAGAGAAGAGCATTTTCAGACTGCCCTGTGTCTGGTGTGCAAAGCAGATGGGGACACCACATTCCTGGCAGCAGGCGTGACACAGCAGCCCTCATAATGTCTGGATGCCCTCAACCCTGGGGCTGGGGTGGGGGCTACTCTGCTTTGTTGTCATTTGAGTCTGGTCTCAGTGGAGATGCAGTGGAAA
>NW_005872021.1:66083-69787 GCF_000147115.1 Myotis lucifugus
AGCAAGGCTTGTCAAACTATGGTCTGCAGACAAACTCTCAGCATCATTCTGTAGGGCCCATGAGCTGAGAATGGTTTCTTATATTTGTAAGTAACTGAAAACAAATTTAAAAAAGAATATTTTGTGACAGGTGAACATGATATGACACTCACTTTTCAGTTCCCATAAAGGTTTATTGGAACACCCCCGTGCTCTTCTGTTTACATTGTGTTTGTGGCTATGTTTGCACTATGACAGCAGAGTGGAGTGGTTACAATAGCTCACAAAACCAAAAACATTTTTTGTCTGACGCTTTACAGAAAATAATTACTGAGGCTTCAAGAGAAAATAATGTTTTGCACCTGTCTGGAATTGCCAAAAGGCCAGGAAGTTAGCTATGGAAATTGTGATGCACATGTTATTGTGTGTGTCCTGCAGCACTGCAGAGGCTGCGGTCTTAATGGAGCTGAGCAAGGCAACTTAAGGGAAACTGTAAGTGCTGAACCCCAGGAGCAGTTGGTCGGGAGTCACCAGTGTCCAGGAGTTAGGTAAGTCGTGCATTCTTGGTTTTCAAATGTTGCTGCTACATCAAACTTATTTTGAAATATAGAGTGAGTCCAGGGTTGTATCATCAGGAGGTTTGAATTCAGTAGGTCACGGGTGGGATACAGGCTTCGGGCTTCCTAATAAGTCTCTGTCATGATTCCAGAATGTGGCCAACCAGTTTGAGACCCTCTTGGTGACTACGGACCAGGACAGAGCAGGTGCCATCATCACTGGGGAACTCCACTGGGACCTGGCCTTGTGTGTCCTGCCTCATCAGATGAATCAGGCTTCCTCTGTCTTACCCCTAGAGACTCTCTAACCCTGAGAGTCAATCTACTGCGACTTGAGACCCTAAGCCTTCCCAAGAAGCTCCCAGTAAGCTTCCTTTCCTTCTTGTCAGCCTCCTGTGAGGACAGCACAATGGCAAGGTGGCGACGCTTGGCCCCTGGGTCTGGGATTGGGCCTGTCTCTTGGCTCTGATCTTTCTCTCTCAGTTCTGTTCTCTCTTCATGGTCATCAGCTCTTCCTATTTCCTAGGGGCTCCATTTAGTGGTGGTGGCTTTTATTGGCTCAGATGGGCTCAAGGATTTGAGTCTGACAGTGATTGGGATCGCTGTTTCCTACTGTGAGATTCAGGGCCTTTTCCTATATCTATGCTGAGCTAGTGGTGAGTGGCTTGGAATGGAGTGTGGTTTCTGTGACCCACATACCATCTTCCTCTGCCTCTTCTACCCACCACAGTGCCCTAGGACCCGATGGATGTCTTTGTGATCCAGCTGCCATTCCTATGGCACCTCAGTCCCAGCAAATTCACTTGCTCCTCTTGTCCACAGAGAGGCTCCGCTGATGGTGTCTCAACCAATGGCTGCAAATCTGAAAGGTATGAGGGGCTTGAGCTGTGGATACAGGGAATGGAAGATTTACCACAGATTTGGAGATACCCATCCCTTGCCTTGCACTGACTTCAGAGGCTCTGGAATTAGCCAAGTCTACATGAAATCTTACCCCTGTGAAGTCCTAGTTGTTGCAGATTCCTTGCATGAATCAGTTACGATAAACAAGGCAGGTCACAGTAACAAACAGTCCTAAAATCTCAGTAGCATATACAACAAAGGAGTATTTATCATGCATGCTGTGTGTCTATTTAGGGTCACCTGGGGACTCTGCTTTCTCCACATTAAAGGGCCCCACAGATGTAGCCGCCCTATCTTGAATATTGCCAATCACAGTGATAGAGGAAAAGGTAGCCTGGAGGGACTCACACCAACAATTAATTGTTCCTCCTGTCATTTCCACTCACAATTCATTTTCCCAAACACAAGGTGCCAAGAAGTGCAGACCCCCCCTTCCCAGCCCCGCCCATGCTCCTAGAAGGAATACAACAGGAATATTACTTAATGATAAACACACATGCCTCTGTTTGCTCCTCCACCACATGGGACACTAATGCTTACTTTATAGAGCTATTATAACAACAAATCTAATGATGCTTTAAAGTGTCTAGCATATGGTACCTTTATTTTATAATATTTAAACTCTTTCCTTGCACATAGGCCTTGGTCCCTTTGAGAGTACTCAGCCCATTCATGAGAAGGGTCTTGTTTCCTGCTGATCTGGCCTGCCTGTCAGAATATAATCCTATTTTCCTTGTTAGGCTTCTGTTCCAATGGATGGTCCAGTCTTCAGCCAAAGCATCATGAAATGTGGGGGCTGGATTGAAATTTTTGAAGTCCTCTAAGCCCTGTGGTTCAGAAACATTAAAACCCGACGAGATTATCAGTCCCTCATCCCAGACCCACTGAAGCAGAGTCTGCATTGAACAAGATCCCAAGACCATGTGTATACTTTTAAGGCTGAGAAGCACTGATACAACTGACAAGTCCCACATGTTAATGGGTGTCATTAAAGTAGCAAAACCGACTGCTTCCTAGAGGTCCTGAATGGGTAGGTTTGTGTGGGGCCCAGGCTGCCACATGGTGGAGAAATTCATGGGCTGGTGGTCCTGGGACGATGGAAGAATGATGTTCAAACCTACTACCCCGCTCATGCTCTCTGCTCACATCCCTCTAGTGACAGGGAGCTCACCACCTTGCAGATAGCTCAATACATTATGAGGCAGCTGTCACTGATGTCATCTGAGCAAGCCTGAGCCTCACTAACCTGAGGGTATGAAGAGGCTGACTTTAAAGTTTAATGCCTCCATGTTTACCTGGAGGACCTCAGCCATGCCTCCTCCTCAGTTTCCCTGCATTTTCCTGGATGTCCCCTGCATGTCCTGCTGATGAATATGCAGATATTGCCCTATTTTCTTCTTTGCAAGAACACTTCCTTCAGCAATTTTTGTTTATTCCAACAATGCTGTGGCCTTATTCCCCTTCCTCTTTCAGCAAAAAAGCCCAGAAGATTCCCGTGGAGGGATTGTCTCTGAGGCATCACCTGTACTTTGAAATAAGCCAGACTCTGAATCCCAGTTTGGCTCAGTTTGGTTGCAGCTGCATCTCTTCAGAAGTCTGAACTCTTTTGGAAAGTGTCAGAAACGGACTTCACACTGGTTCAAGTAAAAAGATTTCTGAGGTTATCTTATTGGTATACGCATTCCCTGGAAGGAAAATGTTTATGTTTTAAAAAAAGTTTCATAGTCAAATAATTTGGGAAACACAATTAAACAGCTTTCTGTGTCCTGTAGATCTTAAAACCTTGACTATGTAATATGCTTGTCACTCTCGGGAAATTGAGGGCACATGTGTGCGGCAAATGAATCACTCCCTCAAATGTATTTGCCCACAGCAACCATTGTTGTAAAAGTGCCTGCCATGACTTGTGGAAGGTGGAATCCACTTAGAGAAACACTGTCTTAACTGCTGCGAATAGCCAGCATTTGAAGGAGGTGGAGGAACCTAGTGATTCGGGCAGCTGGGCGCCTTTACACCCAGGCCCTGGGGAGGCCGAACTGGTGAGCGTCTGGGTGAGGCGGGCTCCTGCACATTGGGGACAACGCTGTGTCTGTGTGTTGATCTGGGATCATCAGGGGACTTGGTGAGAGAAACAAACTGGTTCTCCATCTGGACAAGCAGAGAGCTTGTTTCTTTTTTTTATTTTTTGGTCAAAAGATAATTGTTTATCTAATTTGCATGAGGGAATAAGTACTTACTGTAACATTCAAAAAATGAAGAATGCAG
>NW_005872021.1:69887-127930 GCF_000147115.1 Myotis lucifugus
GTAAAGATAGCTGTCTGATTTATGTCATGCACAGAGTGAGGGGTCATGATGATAGCTACTCAACGCACATCCCAGGGTAGAGGTTCTTGTTAAGACAAGCCAAAGTTTATACATCAAAGGTTGTGATGAGAACGTGATCAGATATCAAGGTAGAGATTTTCACTAAATTTGCAGTGAGTTTCTTGCCACAATTGGGCAAACAGATGGAGGACAGCACCAATGGATGAGGCCTTGCCAAAGCATGACTCAGAGGAGCCTGTCTAAAGTTTGACTCTCAAGGACAGAGGATTTTACAATTCAAATTTTAAAGATATCATTTCTCTTTCTGCTTCTATGATTCTCTCTTTGTCTTTAACCATTGGCATTTTAATTATGAGTGTTAGTGTGGGCCTATTTGGGTTCCTCTTGTTTGGGACTCTCAGTGCTTCATGGACTTGTAAGTCTATTTCTATCACCAGATAGGGGACGTTTTCTGTTACTATTTCTTCAAATAGGTTATCAATATCTTGATCTCTCACTTCTCCTTCTGGGGCCCCCATAATGCAAATGTTCACTGTTCATTAGTTTGCTTTAAAACAACTTTCTTAGAGTTTACTCAAGATTAAAAACTCCAAGATAATATTCTCAAATAAACTTAGTATACATAATTGGCTGAAAATTAAGTAAAAAATAAGTTCCATATATACTGGCTCCCTTTTGAAAACAATATGTTTTCATCTAGACATGATCTACATGTTTTTTTCCAAGTGAAAAATACACATTGAGCATAATTTGGTTTAGGTTTTGGTAGATGCATCTCTCAGCCTTTTTACTCTGTTATTTTTAGGAAGTTATTTTATATCTTTGCCATCAATGAGAAATCTTCAGCTAATACCATATTAAATAAGAGGAACCTTAAGTAAGAGGAAACTTTATATAAAAGTAACTAACATGAAAACATGATATAATTCTATTCTATCCAGGTGTAGTATTCTGTCTAAGGCCTACTGTCTTTGTTAAAATGGGCGATTATAAATTGTTAAGGAGACATTAAAGACATAGCACCACCGGATTGGTACCCTGCTAATGAGAGAATTTGAAGGAGATTTGAAAGTGGGAACTTTCTTACACTGCGGATCCATATGATGTTCCTGTGCCAGTAAACTGTCTAAACCATTTTGGTACCAGCCTGAGGTCCCTCCATGCTTCACTCCATGCTGGTGGGTTCCTGTGCAGACAGTAACTGAGAAGTCCACTCTGCTGGGCCTTGTTCCAGAACTGGAGACCCAAAGCTGCACTAGGGGAAGTCCTACCAGGTGAGTGGGGTTGTGAAAAGTCAGGTGGAGACAGACCTGGGGGCTGTGAGGTCACAGAGGAGGCACCTATGCTAGGCAGAAGGCTACCCAAATTCTTTGAAGTAGTTGTTTCCAGGCAAGGAGGGTGAGGAAGGACCTCTAGAAAGAGGGGTCAGCAAATGCAAAGCACTAGAGGGGGCTCTTCCATGAAACGGGGTATGTGAGTCCATGTGTGTTTAGTGGGGAGAGGTAGAAGGATGAGGGGAGACAAATAAGGGACAAGGAAAGTGGGGGCAGCAGGGAGAGGTGGGGCTGGAGAGGAAACAAGGATGAAAGCTGCTGATGGTAGATGGTAGGAGGGGCCAGGCTGGGACAAGCAGGCCCTGGAAGGAGGCTGCTGGGGCCCTCCAGTTACAGGGTCATGGAAACCTAGCCGAGGATGGTGGTGCAAATGGGGAGGTGGGTTTGGATGAGTCTTCAGGAGGTTGATGAGAGGGAGCCACTCAGGAGAGATGAGAACCTTTTTCCTAAAGACTTGAAGAGGTAAGTGATGTCTCCCCCCTGCCCCACTCACAACTCTGGCACAGGACAGTCTCCTTGCCTGTCTCTTCCCCTTCCTTCCCCTTCACATGCTTCTATCAGCTTATCTGCTCCATCTGTTCCCAGAGGTCTGTCAGATTCAGAAACAACTCAAACTCCCCTCCCCTATGGTGAAATCCCACAGGGAAAATGGTTGAAATCTGTGGCCCTTCCCCCAGGTCACTGCTGTAAGTAAAGGAAGCGGTCAGTTTCCTTCATCTTTACATCCTCCACGCAGCCCCATGCTGGGCTTGTGGAGGCCCTCAGTAATTACAATGGGTGAATGGATGGAGGGACCAATGAAACATCTTACTCATCTTATACTCCATATGCCTGGCTTGATGCCTAGCATATAGTAGGTGCTTATCAAATTAAACGAATACCTGAATGAATGAATGAATGAATGAATGAATGAGAAAGGAGAGAAGGAAGGTAATAAAGAAAGAAGCATCTGTCTTCTCACTTCAATATCCCAAGGCTTTGTACACTGCCTGGAATAGAATAGTCGATCAACAATATTTGAATTTGTGCTATAGGGAAGGAAGGAAGGAAAGAAGAAAAGAAGGAAGGGAGGAAGGAAGGAAGGAAGGAAAGAAGGGAACAGGGAGGGAATGATGAAGGGAAGGATTGAGGAGGCAAAGTAGGAAGAAGAGAGGCAGGGAAGGAAGGATTGATTGAAAGAAAAAAGTAGCCTGCTTACTTTTGTGTATTCCAGGGCCTAGCCAGTGCCATGCACAGAGTAAGTGCTCAATTCATGTATGCTGAATAGAAAAGAGCTGTTTTGAGGGCTCAGTGTCCCAGATGGACCTCTTTTCTGTCTGCCTGATGCTTCCCATGGATCCCAGCATTGTGGGTGACCTTGCATCTTCCCTCCCAGGTCAATGAGCAGATCCATGCCTGCTATGCACAGACTGTGGCCTAACGGAGTCTCACGCAGCTGCCCTAGCTCATTGCTCATCAGGGGCCAGCCTGGATGGTCACCTGCACTGCATGATGCACTGGGAGTCCACCACCAGCCACCAGGTGATGAGAAGATTATCCCAGGGATTTGGGTTCCCTCCATCAGGCTGTGGTAGGAATGGTGAGGACTAGGGGTCTGGGGCATTGGACAGTGTCTCACCCTTAGGTTTAGGGTAGAAAGTGACTCTGGAATCTGACAGACCTGCATTTGAACTCCAGACCCACCATTTCCTAGGTCTGTGGCCACAGGCAAGCTCTCATACTTGTGGGCCTCAGTTTCCTCATCTACCATATGGGAGTAATGGTTTAGAGGAGAGGTTTGTGTGCAACTTAAACAAGAGAGTGTATAAAGCACCTAGCACAGTGCTAGACTTTCATTTTTCAGCAAATGCTTATGAAGGGCCCATCCTATGTCAGGTGCTGTCCGGAGTGTCCTGGAAGGCCAGGAATACTTCAGTGACCCACTCAGACATCTCTGTTCTCACAGAGCATTCAGTTTAGGGGCCCAAAGCAGGAGTTGATTCTCTTCCCAAGTGATATGTCAGCCATCAATGGCCACACTAATCCTGCCTAACAAGCCACTCCCAAAGGGCAGTGACTTCCAACTTCATTCTTTTCCTTCTTCTCCTGAGTCTATGGGTCAGAGGGGAGTTCTGCTCTAAAGGTCAGCTAAAACATCTATTGACCTTCATGGGGCTCTCCCACATGCCTGGGGTGACTTGGCTCAACTCCATGTCTCATCCTCCAGCAGGCTAACATGTGTGTGTTCTCATAGTGAAGTCAGATCCTAAAGAGAGACATACATAAGCTCTTTTAAAGTCTTCGCCCTGGGCACTTTGCTAACATTCTATTGGCCAAGGGAGGTCACATGACCAAGCCTAGCATCAGAGTAGGCAGGAACTACTAGAAGTTATAGGGCAAAAGGCTCATATGCAGAGAAGGGAGTAAAAAATCAGGCCATTCATACAGTCAGTTAGTCTGAATCTAACAAAGATGTTAGCTAGAATCTCAAGTACAGAAAAGTTAAATATGGGGGTTTCTGCTTATAGGGGTGGGAGTTGAGGCCCAGAAGCTGGGATGGTCTCTGAAGAGGCTCCAGGGAACAGAAAATGAGACTCTTACCCTTTTATTTGACAGATAGGAACCAGAGGCCTTGAGAGGGATCTTGCCGATTTCAGGAACAGAGATAAAACCGGGCTTCCTGACTCCAAACACAACTGCCCTCCTGAGTTCAGTGCAGGACCCTGAGCCAGGATGATGCAGCCTCCCCCTGGCTCCCTCCTGCCTCTTTGTCTCTCAGTCCTCCCAGAGCTGCCTTCTGGCCTCCAGAAAATCCTCCTGCAGAGGGATTCCAGCAGCAGCTCACAGGTGACCTGCCTGAGGCCCTTGCCCCTCCCTGCTACCTGGAGTAACAGTGAACTTGGATGTCCATCATCTACAGGTCACCTATGGTTTAGCTTTTATACTAGTATTAAAATTGATATTTTAGTTGCACAAGTATCATATGAATTAACTTTCCCTGTAAAACAATAGTAAAATAGGAAAATGTTACAGAGAATGTTAAATTAGGCTTTGGCCATCCTTAATCCCCACTTTGCTCCCTGGAAATAGCACTGCCATCATCAGTTTGCCGTGTATCCTTCCAGACCCCTCTGTATGCCTCACATGCACAGAAGTATGAAGTCAGGATGCAGAAAATACATTGCAAGGTTAGAAAATCTAAAAATTCCTACAGAAATATGTATTGTTCAACAACTTTCCATTTCATTCAGTTAAACGGGAGGCTAATTCGGTCTTAATCAACATTTTTTTTAAAAAGCAAAGTGCAAAGAATGTGCATATTATGTCATCTTTTATGTAAAAAGAAGAAATATTAATATGTACATTATTTGTCTCTGTTTCAGGAACAATGGAAGGATAAGTCAGAAGCTAATCACATGGTTACTTACAGAGGTACGGGAGGGAAAGGAGGTACGTTTCCCTGAATGTACTTTGTTTGCTAGTTTTGACTTTGGGTTAGGTAAGTCTTTTACATCCTATAAAATAATTTAATAAGAATTTTTTTTTATTAAACATGGCTCAGTGGTTCAGCATTGACCTATGAATCAGAAAGTCAGGGTTCAATTCCAGGTTGGGGCACATGTCTGGGTTGTGGGCTCGATAGCCAGTATGGGGCATGCAGGAGGCAGGTGATCAATGATTCTCTCTCATCATTGATGTTTCTATCTCTCCCTCTCTCTTCTTTCTCTGAAATCAATAAAAATGCATGTTTAAAACAAAATTAAAATCAGAAACATTTGACACTAACAGTAAGTGAAGTTCGTGACATAACCACACAAAGTAAAAATAACTTCAACTGACATAGACTTATGCTGTCTGTCCTTGATGGGTAATGGCCTAAGGATACAAAGAATCATGAATAAACCTTTTGATATGTAATCTGGAGACTTTTCCTTAGTACTTGATGTGTAGTTAATCCTTGAGCAACATGGGTTTGAACTACACAGGTCCACTTACACATAGAGTTTTTTCAATAAATATGTACAATCCTATAAGTATATATATTATCTTTTTAAAAATATATATTTTATTGATTTTTTTACCGAGAGGAAGGGAGGGGTAGAGTTAGAAACATCGATAAGAGAGAAACATTGATCAGCTGCCTCCTGCACACTACTCCCTACTGGGAAAGTGCCCACATCCAAGGTACATGCTCTTGACCAGAATTGAACCTGTGACCATTCAGTCAGCAGGTCGACGTTCTATCCACTGAGCCAAACCAGTCAGGGTTGTATATATATTCTTGTGTGGTTTTCTCACTAACTCTTTCCCATAGCTTACTTTATTGTAAGAATACAGTATATAATGTACAAAATGATCTAATCATCTGTTTATGTTACCAGTAAGGCTTCCAGTCAATAATAGCCTATTCAGAGCTACGTTTTGGGGGGAATCATTATACTTGGATTCTTCAGTGCTCCCCCACATTGTTCAAGCATCAGCTGTACATCTAACTAGTTTTGAAAATTGAACCATAATAGTCAACCACTTGGAAATAAAATACTTTATTTTATTTGGCCTGTTTCTTATGTTTTTAACTAATACTTAACTTAATAAAAGCATGTGCACATAATTTTAGATGATGAAAGCTATTCTTCTCCCATTTAAATTTCTTAGTTCTCCCTCTGCAGCGTCAACTGCCATTCTTCCATGTTGCTCTCTGGATTGCCCTATGCATTTTCATGCACACAGTAGGCCAACACAAATGGGATGCATTTCCAGCTACAGTCATGTACCCCACCCCATAGGATTGTTTTAGCAAAGAAAAATATTTAAAAAATATTCATCCTACAAAGTGAAAGAGGTTTTCTTAGAAAACGACAACAAAAACCAATCACACATTGACTGGTCCAGGTAGAGGATGTTCTTTTCAGTGAGGACAGGAGAGGACCAGGAAGAGGAGGGAGAATCTATAAAGTTAGAATCTGCTGTGAGGAGTTGGGGTGTAATTGTTCTTTTCTTCCCCCCCCCCCCCCGCAGTGAGCAGTGGAGCCACTGGAGGTGTACACAATGAACCTGCACTGCATGGAGATGTTTGTGCAGAGGTGTGAACACATGTACTGGTACCTTATGCCCACCAACCTGGAGGAGCTGAGCAGCATCTCGTACAGGTGGCTGGCGCTTGGGCAGGGCTGGATCTGTAGGGCATTATGGGAATGGCAGAGTGTAAGCTCCCGGGAGTCCAGCTGGAACTGCAGGCTCTGCAGCTGGCACCATGCCCACCTGGGATCTTATTACAGCTCACACTGGCCAGCATATAGCAATCATAGTAATGATAACAATAGAGGACATTTGCTAAGCAGTTACTTTATTCCAGGCTCTATTCTGAGCCCTTCAGTAAATAATGTCATCTCATTTGACCTTCACAACAGGCCAGGAGGTAGTATTATCTCTTTCTAGAGGAAATGCAGAGTCAGAGGGGTACCTCACTGCTAAATGCTCCTAGCTAGGCAGTGGCTGGGTGGGAACTCATCCCCCATCTCTCAGACTCTAGAATCTGTGCTTTATGACATTAAGCCAAGATCTGGGGCTACTTATGACTTTTCATTAAAATTCATTATTATTTTTATTTCTTAAAACAGGAAAGTAACCCAGGCTTATTAAAAACCTAAATCCACCAAGAAAATCAGAAGCTCATAGGCATGAAGAAAAGAAGATAGTGTTTCCCTGGATGTTGGTCATGTGGGGCCACCTGGTCACAGACAGGAAGCTGGTGAGGACTGTGTTGAGGATGGTGGTCACAGGCCTAAGCCCAGGTAACACTGTCCCCTGTTGTACACAGAGGTGGCTCCATGGGCTTCCTGGGCAAATGGGGAGGCCAGGCTGGTAGGGAAAGAGGCAGGCCCACAACGGTGGTGGTGGCTGCCTCAGCAAGAAGGAATGTCAGTGTGTTGGTCAGAGGGCTCTGGGCTAGCCTTCCATCCCAGGACTCATTCATTCCTCCACCTCCTGTCCACCTGCCCACCCATCCCCTCACCCATTCATCCATCCATTCACTTATTTATCAGTTCATCTATTCTTAAAGAATTTTTTATTAAAGTATAATTGGCATTCAATGTTATATTAACTTCAGCTGTACAGCATAGTGATTTGACATTTATAAACCATACAATGGGATCATCACAATAAGTCTAATTACCATCTATCACTATCCAAAGCTAAGAGCATACGCTGCTGGAGGGCCATGGGAAATCTGCTTTTGTCCTGAGACCCTCTACATGTGTGACTCTGGTCATTAATGATTATTCTCTTCCTTCCAGCTGTCAAGAAATTCTCACGGGTGTAAGAGTTGCTGCGCTGCCCTTCTAGGACCTCCAAAAAAACTCTAAGAAGCCAATTTACTTTGCACATTCCCAGCACACAATCCTATTTCATTGTGCTTTCAGATTGAACTTGCCCATTGTTTTTACTTGGATTTCTACATGCAGAACACACTGGAATTAACTGCATGTGGGATAAGGGGTTTTGCTAAAGTTGTCTTCAGTTATTGTCCATTTTTGCTGCTTCATGGTGAGGATGTGGAAAAAGTTTTGGATGACTAGAGGAAATAAAAATGGGAGTATCCATATATGATGCAATTATACTTGAAAAGACACTGGAAAATGTTCTCCTGATTCAAGGGTACCTAGCCAATCAGGCTGGGCATTTCACACAGGAAATGGAAATAAAGCAGCTGCTCACGATTGTCCTGCTAGAGTGGTCTTTTAAGAAACTGGGCAGTGATTTCCTGAAGTTCTGGGGACCAGTGGGTAAAGCACAGGCAACCACTGCAGCAAAAGCCACATCAGAACGATTCTGAACTGTCTTCAATTTTAAAAGCAAATTATCAAAGTATGAGGGGAAATGGCAGAAAACAGTATGAAGACTCACCTACTGAAAAGAAGAAAACCGTGGGGTCCACAGCCAGCCAGCCAAGCAGCAGACTCCCTTGAAGAAATATGAAAAACACAAACTTCATCCCAGAAACCAGGATATTTTACTGTGGACCTCATCCATGAAGAATGCCATTTATCTTTGACAAAAACCTGTGTGCCATGATCCCTTTTAATAAAGACAAAGAAAGCTTTAAGTTTCTCTAATGCTCTGTCCATGTTCACATTTTCACAATTACCTCAAAATGTCTCTTTTGGTTGGTTTGTTCACATCATCAAGCAAAGGGTCCCCACACCTATAATTCCTTTTAGTTAAAATCCAGTCTGACCTAAGGGCATTGTCTGCCCTGGTTGTGGGATGTGGCAATGACCTGGGTGTGGGGCATTTAGGACCACTCTCAAGGTAATAGCCCCTCCTACGTTCTCTCTATCATGCACCCAAGAGGCAGCTCCATGCCCTGCCTGTCCCCAAACTGCACACAGCCCTCCAGGGCAGCCAGTGGGGCCCAGTTTCTTCTTTGAGTCTGAGAAAGAGACTCAAAGTCACCTGACAAGTATGGAAACTTGCAGTGCTGCCTATTCCAGCTCAAGTTATTTAAGACTTTTACTCACTGCCTTGTGGGGTAGGGCTGGGGGTGAAATGGTGAACAGGTCTGTTACATGGTGGCAGGGGTAGGGAGCTTCTGGCAGTTCCTCAGCCTTAATCCTACCTAGCTGATTTTAGCCTTTAATAAAATTATTGGCATGGGTTCTGGGATTGTCAGACTAATAGGCAACGGGAGAAGGGACAGCCCCCCTTAAGCAGGACCAACTCAGAGAGGACACTGGGGGAGTCCCCTGGACCAGTTGCAGCGAGTAGATGGGAAAGGGAAGAAGCAGGGGGCCGGACCAGCTCCCCGAGGGGCCTCTCCTGCACGCAGCACACCCATTGGCCTACAGAGCCACTTTGATTAAATAAGTAGTTGGCCATCTTTTCTTTTGTTCTCCCAACTCCTCTGTTAACCCAGTGACACAATATTTATGAAATACTTGTTTTGTTGCCACTCACTGTGCTAGACACAGGGAACGCTACAGTCATGCCCCTCCCTTCATGGGAAGCACTGTCATCAGTGCTATGAAGACGACAGACATGATCAGCTGGGTGAGGAAGGTAGGCATGAATGGATCAGGGGCATCCTCTCAGGGGCTCTAAGCAGGTGATATCTGAGCTGAGGCCTGAAGCATAAGAATCAGTCAGACTTTTCTTTTGCATGTGTTTGTATGCTTGCATCTTACAGATTTTCATTTTTAATAAAGGATATATCAATATTTAAATCCCATAGAAACAGAAAGCTCTTTGGAGATTGTCTTTTTGTTTTCCCCAAAGTGTAAGAGTCATGAGACCAAAAACTTAGAAAACCACTGTGGTGGTTTATCACCAGCCGTGATTGGTCCACTTCTTGCTCTGACCTCATAAGGGGCCATTGTGAGAGAATTGCAAACCACACCCCAGCTGTGATTGGTCCATTTCTTGCTCTGACCTCATAAAAAGCCATTGTGAGGGAATTGCAAACCACACCCCAGCTGTAATTGGTCCATTTCTTGATCTGACCTCATAAGGTGCCACTGTGATGAAATTGCAAACCACTCCTATATAAGACCCTGACCAGGCTGAGGTTTTTGTCCGTTATAGCCCAGGAGATGATTTGTGGTGACCTGTTGGTCTTGGACTCAACTTGCTTTGGCCTTTCTTTTTCTTTAATTTTGTTAATTTTTTTCCATTTTTCTTTGTATTTATCTTGTTGTTTTATTTATCTTATTTGTTACTCTTTTCTTTTTATTTATTGTTTGTTTTATTTTGTTACTTATTTGTGTTAGTTTGAAGGTGCCATGTTTAATGTCTTTCCAGACCAATCTCTCTACAAGGAGCACTCTATTGGCTAGTATCTCCTCCTGAAGGTGGCCCTGATGGCAGGCTCCTCGCTATTGCTGGAGTTTTGGGAGGTGGGTATTTGTGGGGCTGGCAGCCTGCTATATGGGGGTGGGGAAGGGAAGGGTAGGGGAACAGGGGAACAGAACTGCCCATGAGGGGCTCTTGTTGCCTGGTGGGTCTCAGTAGGGAGCTGACCTGCAGGAGGGGGCACTTTGGGGCGGCTGCAGATGGACGCCTCTCCCCACTTGCCCATCAGGGGCCAGTGGGGCAGGCACTCCTCCTTTCTTAGATGTTCTCTCAGGACTCGGTGGCTCCCTGTACAGGTGCTCATGCTGTGCCTTCAGCATCGCAGGCGTTTCCTGGGCCCCCGCATCGCAACCGGGCAGGTAGTAAATAGAATGCTGGTCCCTCCTCCACACCCAGGCCCAGGGCTCCAGGTCACCTCCTCAGGGGAAGGTGTTCTCTCAGCCTCCTCTGCCCACACCGTCCCTCCTCCAGCCCCGAGGGCCTGAACAAGGCTGCTCAGAGCTTTGTTCTGAACTCTCCAAGTCTTCAAGGTCCCGGTCTAACCCAAGGAGGGCCACCCAGCCAGCTTTTCCCCCTGCACAGCCCCAGAGCCTGAGCCTGGACCTGGGTCCGCCCAGGAGGTGCAGGCCTGGAGGGAAGGCCGGGAAGGGAGAAGGGCTTCAACTGCAGGCAGCGCCCAGCTGATGGCCGAGCTCTGCGTCCGGAGTTTGCAGCCTGGGAGCCCCCACCCCCCATGGACCTGCTGCCAAGAGAAGGTGGCTACCTTGTTCCTCGTGCCAGCGGTGTCTGTCCCCAGCTGCCATAGCGTCATCCCCCAGCTGTGGGACCTGCTATGATTTCATACAGATCTGTAGACAGGTATGGAAAAGACATCTGGAAAAATGATAGCATATCAAGGCAAAGATTTCAATAAAGTCATTTTTTAAATGTCCAGCCATAGGTTCCAGCGCCCAGTCCTCACAGGCACACTGTCAAGGTCTCCCACGCATGTTACCTTGTCTTAGAGCGTCCCCCGTGGAAAGGACGCTCCTAATGCCCTGGCTGCACAAGCTTCCTGCCCACTGGTGAGCATGGGAAGGAAAGGGGAAAAGGAGAGGGAAGCAGGCAAACCAGGCAGAGGGAGGAGGAACTGACCCCAGGGAGCACCACGTGGGCACATGCTCCCCGGGCAAGCACTGTGCCACATACTGGAATGCATAATCTCATTAAACGTTCACACAAAAAGGAAGACTCCAGCCCCAATTCACTAACAAAGACCCGGGGAGGGGGGGAAGGGGGCGAAGTCTGCAGGGCAGGAGCTTGACCTGGAACCCAAGGTTCTGTGTCTTTTGAAGGAAGGAGTCTGGGGTGAGAATGGGGGAACCTGTACATAAGGAATCTCTTTAGCAGCAATGCCCTTCCCGGTGGGTCTGTGCGTGAGTGGAGCCTGACCTCCCTACTTCTTCTTGGCAGGGAGCCTTTCTCAGTGTTCCTGAGCCTGAGACCACCTCACCTGTCCCTCTGCCTCCATGCTGCGCTGCCTTCAGGTCCTTGGTCTGGCTTCTGGTTGACCGTCCCAGAACCAATTCCGTTTTGAATATTAGGGAGGACTCTGAAGAGGTGTCCCTGCGTGTCCTCCCAACTAGCACCTTGCAGTGTCTGGAGAAGAGGGAGAGAAGCAAGCTCTGATTGCGTAATGCCATGATGAAGGAAGACAGAAGATTATGCAGAGGTCATCGCAGGGCTGAGGCTGTGCGCCCCCCATATCTCCCCCTCCCCCACACCTCACAGTGCCAAAACCATCTTTGTGAGTGATGACTGCCTTCATGAGAAAACACATCCTTGAGGCAGGGTAGCAGAGGCAGGTCTGTTTATGTAGGGGCCCAAGAGTAAAGGGACTTTTTCCAAAGGACCTTGTTGAGTCGGACATGGTAGGAGTCAGTAGTCTTCCTCTCCCTGCTGACCTGGGAGCCGAGGTGACCTGAGCACAGTGCCCATAGAGCTGAGGTCAGTGTTTGAGCTCTCTGTGGCCAACGTAACCCTTCAAAGATGAAAACTCAATTCCCAAGCCCTGGGCACTCAGAGCCTTGCCTGTCAAATGCAAGACAATGAGTACGGAGTATTGATGAAACCATTCTCTATCTCCCAGAGTCTCCTAAATGCTGGCCCACACTAGATCTTTTTCTTGGAATTTAGTACCAGGACATTCTTAATCCACTAAGAATAGAGGATAGTGGGACAGTACACTTCCCTCTCTTAAATGATGCTCACTATGGCATTGTGCTATGTTTCATTTTCACTTTAACTACCAGGAAGCTCCAGTCAGATTTTGTGTTAACTGCAATAAATATGATAATTAACCTTTTGGATTAATGTGTTTGTTTACTCCCTTCTTCTTCAATACCTGTTTCCTTTTTTGATTTCTATTTAAGGAGCTTATTGTAAATGTCCTTTGTTTAATTTGCCCAAACCCATCTTTAGGAAGAAGTAGAAATTTCACTAAGAGACACAGGCTTCCATAGGCACTTTCATGGGAACAGCTGGAGAAGCCAACAAAGGCTGCACTTTTGGGGGCCAGAACCCACAGTACAGCAACACCATCTTCAGATACAGGACAATCTCTGCTTTCCTGCTCTCCCTCTTTCCTGCCGCCACCCTCACAAGGAATAAGTGTTGAGGGCATTCTTTAATCTCCTGTCTCCTAATTGGTGAGAGAAAGTGGTGCCACGCATCAGTGCTCTAAGATGGAGAGATTTAATTAGACCTAATGACCAGATAAACGGAGAATTCTGAAAAGGACCTTTGGGGACTGACTGGTGTGAGGAGGATTATGTTGTTCTATTTCCCTGCACTCAACGCCATGGCTGAGGCCACAATAGAAAGAGAGACAGGGCACTAACAAGAGTCACATGTGGATGCTGTTGTGGTGGAGGTGGAGGAGAGAGCAGAAGGGTAGCCCAGGGCTTGGTGGAGAAAGCACACAGAGCAAAGTGCAAGGTCAATGCAAAGATGAGGTGGGAGAGAGCACTCAAGAGGATCAAGATATTGGATTCCACTGCCCAAGTAATTACCCCTCCGAGGCAATCCTGCCTGTTACTTGACCTGTTGCCAAGGCCTCTGTCTCCCTGTGACCTGGCACCTTCCTCACCCTTGAGGAGGGCCCCGAGCTTAGCCCTAGAATGGATAGAACCATTCACTTGTCTTACTTCCCATGAGCTGGTGCTAAGACAACCTGTCCTCTTGTGACAAGTCGCCTATATCTAGTATGAACAGGATCATTTTTAAAGTCCTTGTGCTGTCACTTAGGCCTGGAGTGTCAGAGATTTCTCTCCCCTCAAAGATCATCTGTCAGAGTTAGCAGGGTATTCTAGTCTCAAGAGCCCTGAGGGAAAAGTTCTGGGTTCTGTGAGCTGTGGAGGAGACAGGGATGAAGTCAGTCTGCAAATACTCCAAATCTGACTCATTCCCAATGGAGGTGATGCATTCCTCCCTGGAGAGGAGAAAGAACTTTTTTTGAGTAGCCAACACATGTCCAGCATTTAGACAGAAACTTACACCTGTAATATCACATAATTCCTATAGTATCAGAGCCTGATGCATAATACATCCTCAGTAAGCGTAAATAAAATGCATGAATATTTGGATTACCCTGAGAGGTATCACAATCCTCATCATACAGAAGAGAAAGCCAAGGCTTGGGGAAAATAAACAATTTGTCAAAGTTAACACACCAGTGGATTTGAACATAAATCTTTCTTTTTGGTGCCAAAGATCGTTCTCTTTCCAATTTGACATGAACCCAACACATTGGCCACAACCCTCTCTAGGCTTCCACGAACGGGAGCCTGTTTAAACTAGGCTTGTGCATAATTTGACCTTATTGAACCTCAGTCTGCTCACCAAGTACATACATTGGCCCACAGCACTTTGTGATGTAGAAAGCAGCTACTCTTTCTTCCCTAGAGGACTTCTGAAGCTGAGATCACGTGAATGGTGATGCAGCCCCCTCTCCTCTACATCCAAAGCCCAGTGCTTGGTGATAAGCGCATCCATGTGCTGTTTGCTCTATTTTTCTGGCTCCGTGCCCCAGGAGGTGGATCTACACATGTGCTAAATGTGCTTCACCAGCACCTGAGAGTGATGCTTTATTCTACTCTGGACACCTGGTAGCTGCTCAGGCTGTTAAGGAAGCAACACACACACACACACACACACACACACACACACACACACTGCAACACGATAAGAGCAGGAGATAGAGGGAAGGATCCTGGCAGGAGGTTCAATTTACAAATATAAATGGCAAAAAACCTCTTGTTCCAACTCTCTTTAAGGTTCTTAAAGATGCTTAAAGGGCCTGCCAGGTCCTACATCCCGTTACTTCTCAGAATTATTCAATTTGACTTTGGGTGGTGGAAACACAATGCAATAGACAGATCATGTATTGTAGAAATGTACACGTGTTTGAAATCTACATACTCTTATTAACCAATGTCACCCCAATAACTTCAATTTTGTTAAAAGTTTTTATTCCAATGAAAGTAGAGTTTATTCGAATTGTTGTCTACATCCTCTGCGGTAGTTTTGTTTTGTTTTTTTCCTCTGCTGTAGTTTGACCAAGAGAAGGTCTGTATAGGTTTGGCCAAGAGAGACCTTTGTAGCATGAAGACACCATCAGTCAGTGAGTCCCACAGAGCTCCTGAGGCACATGGACCACGCTTCCCTGGCATAAACATTGCTAACTTCCATTGAGCAAGTTATGTTCCAGAATCTTTGCCGAGGGCTCCAAATAACGTATCCCATTGAATCCTCACCACAATTCTTGGAAGTTTGAGTTCTTATATATACCCATTTACAGATGAGGAAATAACTAACTTGGCCATAGCTACTCACTTAGCTGATCCTTAGCAGAAGAAAGGTGTGAACCCACGTCTGCCTGAGTCCTAAATACGCAAAACCACAGACTTCAGTGAGATGGTGTTTAAGGATTGTGGGCTGCTGGGGTGAAGGGGATCATTAAGGAGATTTAAGAGAAAGACATTTTTCAATTTTTTACCATCATGTGCAGTGTGCTGTGGACAGTACACAGTTGTGGGGAGTCTTGGGGCAAGTTCTCTAGGACGCAGACAGGACACGTCACAAATTTCTCCCATTCATTCATCCATGACTTAATTCAGGTAGTCAACCAACAGGTTCTGTGCCATTCTGTGGAAATACACAATTAAATAGCATCTAGTTTCTACATTTAGTAAGCTCACAGCAATGGGGGAGACAGATTATAAATTAAGTTTTATACTGTCAATGGATGCTTTGGTGGTTGGGAGCTATGCAAGCCCATGGTAGGGGTATCCAGATTAGATGAATTTACAGTGATGGAAGGAGACAAAGGCCTTTGAATTAATTTAAACTATAGAAACAACTGGATTTGAGTCCTGTTTGTGTGATCTTAAGCCAGTTCAAACCCTTTGAATTATACACTGTCATTTTTTTTCTGGATTACAAAAGTACCAAACTAATTATATTAGCAACCTTAAAAGGGTTGTGGAGATGATTAAATGAGTTCGTGTACATGAAAAATTATTATTCATCATAATAATGGCAAAGATGGAAAATGGTGAGTTTGAAAAGGCATGAAAGCAATGTAATTATTTCCATACTACAGGATTAGGCAGCAAGCCGTGCAATGAAATTGATGTTGATACTCCAAGGAAATGGGTTGTTCTGGGAATTTGAAATAAGCAGCCACCGTTCAGGGAGCCAACTCTCTCCATGTGGGATTGAGGAGAAAAACTATGTTCAGAAATTAGCAGGTATAATTCTTCCTACAGTAGGATAAAAAATATAACCAATACTTTTCATTAGATCTCAGAGAAATCGATTCATCAAATCGTAAGTATTTATTGATCACAGCCATGTACCCAGTGCTGTGGTGATTTCTGTGTAAAACTTCAAAGAACTAATGAGGTAGTTAGAAAGAAAGGAATAAGATATTTTAAATAATTAACTACCAAACTGCAACTACCTCTGGTCACAATGGGAAAAGGGAAAATTCAGTTTAAGCCCAAGCAGTGAAAGACGCTTTCATGGAGAGGTGGGAGCTGAATTATATCTTAAAGAAAGTCAAAGGTTGGAAAAGCAAAAAGGTGGTAAAAGAGGATGAGAATAAATGAAGGGGTGCGTGGGGTGGCTAGGAAAATTGTAGACACATAATGAAATGTGGGGACAAAGGGAGGAGAAAGTTAGAGAGAGAGAAAAGCCTGAATAGGAGGATGAGAGCATTCTCAAAGATGCTGGAAGGCTTGGCCAGAGGCCAAAGAAGCCGAGTCCGTGACAGCAAGGTGGCTTGAAGGGAGCCAAATTTTATTCTGAGGAGCCCGGATTTGATGCCCCCGTCAGATGGACTCTTCCCCATTCATGACCGGCAATGTCAGGTGAAGACGTTCTGAAGGGTGGCTGGAGGGGGAATCAAGAGCACAAAGTAGAACGCCCAAAATCAGAGACTCTCAGTAGAGGAGTCTACAGTACATTCATGAGGGCCTGCATCTGCAAGAACAATGAGGAAAAGGCAGATCGGAGGGGACATAACAGGACTTGGAATACTAGAAATAAAAATGAGGAATGAAGAAGAAGAAAAAGTCAAGGAATCCTGCTAAGATTCTGCTCAACTGAGACACTTGATGAAAGTGGCTCCTCTGGGGAAAAGTGAAGTATTTGGAAAGAAGAAGTGTGGTGACTTCAAGTGGGAATGTGTGCCGTTTGAGGTGATGGGCAAGTCACTGCAGTGGGAAAATCCCAGGAGCAGCTGAGATGAGATTGAAATGGCGGAGGCGAGATCAGGGCTGGACAGTACACAGGAGGGATGTACTGGCAGTGACATCCACAAGCCCCCGGAGGGACAAAGATGAAAGGACCAAAGAAAGGTCCTCACAGTAGCCTCACATTGAGGAAGGCAGGATAAAAATGAAACATCACATCCAGACAAGGAACAACCCCATAAATGGGAGCAGAACCCCCAAAATCTGATGTACAAAGATCCAAGTAGGAGAAAATATCACAAAGAAGGGAACTGTCCATAGTGCCACACTGCCAAGGTCAGGAATAATGGAGCAGGGGGCAGAAAAGGCTGTTTGTTTTCTAAAAAGACAGATATGTCAATATCATTTGGGAGCGAATGCCAGCCTGTATTTCAACCAAGAGTGGGGTATCAGAAAGTGAAGGCATCTGAAAGACCATCAGCTTTAGGATTTGCCAGGAAAAAAGAAGAGGGGGGATTAGCGGTGTGAAGCATCGAGCACAGGGCTTTCTAGAGCTGGACATCGCAGCAACGGAGAGACAGAGACTGAGGCCCTGAGAGCGGAGGACCCACAGGCACCTTGTGGAAGCACAATCCCAGCAGAGACACGAGCCCAGAGTTCACAGGAAGCAGTGGTCTCTAAATAAGAGGAAAGAAACACTTCCTTTGAGAAGGAAGGGAACGTCTACTTCAGAGACAACCCTTCCTGTGGTGAAATGAGGCCACCTAAGATGGTCACCAAGGTGGCTTGACTCTCCCGCTGCTCTGAAATGCCATGGAGCATGAGTGAGAAAGAAAGCTGTGATGGTTTGAGCTACTGAGATTTTCAGATTGTTATTGCAGCATCACCCATCCCTTCCCAAATGAATACAAGGAGAGAGCTGCCTCCTGAGATTAGGACAGCAGGGAGGAACTGGGGTTTTAAGGACAGAAAAGGTATGAAATAATAGCAGGAATGCCTAAGTGATTCGAAAAGTTATGCTTTCCCAACATGTGTTCTCAAAATTTCAAACCTATGGAAAAGTTCAGGAACCAGTCTAATAATGCCCACCCACAGGCCCTCCTCCGAGGCTCACCAATTGTCAACATTTTGCCACATCGCATTCTCTCTCTGCGTGTGCTGTGTATGGACACACACCAGCACCTCCGTTCCTCTTTCTTTAAGTCAGTGGTTCTCAACCTTCTGGCCCTTTAAATACAGTTCCTCATGTTGTGACCCAACCATAAAATTATTTTCGTTGCTACTTCATAACTGAAATGTCGCTACTGTTATGAATCCTAATGTAAATATCTGATATGAAGGATGGTCTTAGGTGACCCCTGTGAAAGGGTCGTTTGACCACCAAAGGAGTCATGACCCACAGGTTGAGAACTGCTGCTTTAAATGAAAGCATTTGAAAGTAAATCGCAGACATCAGGTCAGTTCCCTGTGAGCATTTCAGCTTGTGTCGTCTAAGAACAAAAATGTTCTGCCATAGAACTATGATGTCATTATTATACCCAAGATTTTAATAGTAATACAACAATCTTATTTCGTATACATGCATATCCAAAACTTCCTGGTGGTTTTTACATTGACTCCATAGATATTTTCCCCATTCATGGTCCACCCATAATCACACACTGTCTTTGGTGTGTATACAGACAGCCTGACTGTCTAATGAGGGAATAGGAGTTCTAGCAGGTGAGGAGATCTGCATGGCTGGAGAATACAGGCCTTTGCCCAACACTATCTGTGAATACATCATGGCAGTGATGTGGTGATGATGATGATGATGATGATGACAATGAAAAGGAAGATGAATGATGCATAGAATCAAAGGAGAATAATAAATTTTAGATATTAAAACCCCAACAAAGAAAAAATAGAAATATAAGAAGGCAATGTAAAAATTAATATTAATTAGGCTCCTTATACTCTACCAAAAATGTTTCATTACCTTGAATTAAATAATAAATCATTTAATCTATGTGAAATTAATTTACACTAAGTCTAGGCTCAATTAGGTTGGCCATCTCCTCCCAAATTTAATTAGAGTTGGCACTGGTGATGGAATATTTCTTTTTGGACCAGGTGCAATTAAAGAGGAAAGGGCTATGTTCATGCTAGAGAACGCTAGGAGGGATTTAAGACATGAAAGACTGAGAACCTAGAATCTCAGAGCAAATGTGATGTTGGTGGTCGTTTATTTCACTAGATCCCTTTGTATCACAAGCGTCTGTGATGCCTACATGCCAAGCTGAGTGCTAACCTGATGACTAGCAGAAATGCTAGATTTACTCACGGTATGGCTGCACAGGCTAGATAAAGATCACACATTTTTATGTTTTGTTTCATCTTTGGCTGGGATTACAGGAACTCTTTGCAGTAACATTGGTTATCTTCTGCAAACCAGATGCTCCAATAGTAGTTGATGTTTTTGATGGAAAAAAATGAGTAGGAAATAATTTTTCTTTAATCAATGAGTTTACTTGGTAGAAGTGATTTTTTTATAACGAGGGGGAAGGGTAAGGGGCAAAGGGAACTTACAGGAGAAATTCCTAGAGGGAAAAGATAGAAAAACACGATTCTTGCCCCAAACCCTCATTTTATAGATGATGAGATTGCCCAGGTGACATTCCCGAGTTCATGCAGTTATTTAATAGAAGCAATTAGCAGCAGTCTTCCAGTGGTCGGCAAACTGCGGCTCTCGAGCCACATGCGGCTCTTTGGCCCCTTGAGTGTGGCTCTTCCACAAAATACCGACTTCAGTGCATGGGCCACGAAGTTTCAATCACACTGTATGTGCCCGCCTGCAAGTGGTATTTTGTGGAAGAGCCACACTCAAGGGGCCAAAGACCCGCATGTGGCTCGAGAGCCAAGGTTTGCTGACCACTGTTCCAGCCTATCACAGTCAATTGAGGAATAAGTTTAGCGAGCTGAACATGGGATCTCCCTGGTGACAGCAAGTCTCCAGCAGGGAAGCCAGTCAGAGGCTGTTGCTTGCAAACCAATGGGGTGATAGCGCCCTCATTTCAAGCAGAGGTTGGATTGGAGCATCACGTGGGAGCCACAATCACAGGCCTCAGTGGCTGAGTGGCTGTTGGCTTGGGAGTGTGAGAATGGTGAGGAAGAAAGGAACATCAAAAATGATTTTTAAAAAATGACATTCAGATTCTCTGTGGCCACTTTTGAACGATTCCATTTGTTGAGGGAGGGAGCCCAAAAGGAGAAATAGAATTGAAGGCAAATACTAGGAAGTGATCTCAGAAGGTGGAGGAAGGCTGAGGTTCTAAGATTCATCTCTGGTCCCAAAGGATTCTTGGGTCTTTCTAAAGCCAGAGATGGAAAGATTGGGAAGTGCTCCCAGCCTGCAACCTAGCTCTGTGCAGCAATTAGAGGTCTCTCTGCTCAAGGCAGACACCAGGGGTCAGTGCAGACCCAGTTCTCTGTAAGGAACCCATAGGTCCCTTTCCTTTAAAGTCTGTTCATTACCAAGAGAATTTAAGAGAATTCTAAATGGCAAATTTGTTTATGAGAGCAGCATTTACTAGTAGCTGTAATTATGGTGTATGGAAAACAATTATTCTCTCCTAAAATTGCTCTTTTAATTTTCTCTTATTTGTCCCAGAGTGAATGTTAAATATGCCTCATTGCCTCACACACTGCCTTGGATTCTCGCACTGAGATATCCAAGCATCGGGCTATGAAGCTCACTCTGTACTCCAACCTGAATCCACGCTCACACTCTGATTCCACAGACAAACCCAGCACAGCTCATCGAAACGCCTAACACAGTGGTTCTCAATCTTCTGGCCCTTTAAATACAGTTCCTCATGTTGTGACCCAAACATAAAATTATTTTCGTTGCTACTTCATAATTGTAATGTTGCTGCTGTTATGAATCCTAATGTAAATATCTGATATGCAGGATGGTCTTAGACGACCCCTGTGAAAGGGTCATTCGACCGCCAAAGGGGTCGCGACCCACAGGTTGAGAACCGCTGGCCTAACACAAACCCTCCCCACCCACTTACTGCTCTTCCAAATTCACCCTGAAAGCCTCTTGCCAGATGAAACCTCCCCCTTGAAACCCCACCCACCACAAGACTGGCCACTCCATCCTTTATGGGTCCATATTCCCTGGGCAGACATTTTTCACTTGTGAAACTTTCACCTAGTCTTTTTGTTTACATATTCAATCTTATGTACCTTGAAGGAAAGGGCCTTACTTTATGTGTTTACAGTCCCCAGTGTTTGGCTTAATAAATGGAAACCCTAGATCAGCCAGTTTGGGGTTAAATAAATGAATACTTAAGCCTGAAGAAGGCTGGCTACAGTGTGTGGGGAGACAAGGAAGAGGGCAAGGGCAAAGGTCAAGCACCATGAAGACTTCCTTGTGGTGGGAAATCCCAGGAGGGCGCTGAGCTGGCCTTAGGTTCTGGTGCTACGTGGTGCTGGGAGCCACACCAGACTGAAGTGGGTGCTCTGACCATAGGCACAGGAATTCGGGCTTGAGGAGACAAACGGTAGATGGTCACTGTCGATTTTTGTTCTGAAAACTGTAAAAACAACTGGTTTCTGCTTTCTCTCTCGGGCCACAGTTCAACATACTGCTTTCCTAACAAAGGCCACAGCGCTGGGTGCTTTCCGGAAATGTTTGGCTTGAAAATAGCTCAGTTTCCATCTTTCCAACCTCTGCCAAGGCGGGAGCTGAGTCTGCTTCTTCCTGAGGGCTCCTCGGCAGCGGGGTGCATTGGGTGGTGGTGAGCATGTGAACAGGCAGGGCACCCCGGGCTCCCCAGGTCCACCTTAGTAGAGAAGAGGTGCACTCAGAACCATATTCTAGGGAAGTGGCAGGGATGATAAACAAAGCAAATCTTCACAATCAGAAGCAATGACATTTAATAAAGTGCTTAGGCGGTGAGATGACATTCCCAGGCTATCTTGCAGTGATTAACGTGGGTGGAAGAAGGCCAGGTCTGCTAGGGGAGGGGTGTGGAGGGCCATTCTTTTTTTAAAATGTGGGTGTTGGGGGGCAGAGGGGGGGCTGTAATTTCGGGGAAGTGATGTTATTAATTGGTTGTTCTGGCCTTAAAATTGTCTTGACTATTAAATAGCTCTCTCTCTGCACAGTGGTGGAGTGAGGAGGAGGAAGGAATCTCATGTGAGTGACAGAGGAAGGTACTGCTGCCAAGAGTCCTTTGTTTGTGATACATTAGAATCTTCCGCATCCCAGACATGCCCTTGTCTTGGCTCAGACGCTGAGGGCACTTCCGGATTCCTTTACTCCCCTTCACTGCCAGTGACCCCGCTCTCCTACAGCTTCCTATTGCGGACCCTGTCTGTGATCCCACGCCAGCGAGACCGCAGGAAAAAAACCTGAGTCTTCATTCTCCCTCTGATTTCTGAGCTCCAAGAAAAAATCGAGGGTGATGAAGGAAGATTGGTGAAAGATTTTTTAAGCACGGCCTCCTATAACTTGTTCAAAGCAGAGACCCTTAGAAAAGTACCATGTCTACAGAATTTGAGATTGAGTAGGAGGCTTAAAATCTTTCTGATCGCCCCACTGGTGTGGCTCAGTAGGTGAGGGTCAACCTATGAACCAGGAGATCATGGTTTGATTACTGGTCAAGGCACATGCCTGGGTTGTGTGCTCCATGCCCAGTGTAGGGCTAGCAGAAGGCAGCTGAACAATGATTATCTCTCATCATTGATGTTTCTCTCTCTCTGCCTTTATTACTGGGCAACCCAATAATGAAGGCGGGGTTGAATCTTATTAGGTGTTTACTAGTATTGAGAAGGATAGCCATCCAAGAAGCATCAAATCCTGCCTTCCAGTAAGATACAGAGGACAGGATTATAAAGGGGAAGGGGATAGCCCTGGGCATCTACAGACCTCAGCTATTGTCTTTGGTTATCAGGCGATGAGATGATGTTGATGAGATGATGTTTTGCCTCCTGGTGGGTTGGCCTGACCATGCCTATATCAGTTCGGCTTGCTGGATTCACAACTGAGTCACCTCCACAATCGCTCCACACAGGCCTTGGAAAGGAAACTTAAGACAAACTTAACCCCTATTCATATATAAGAAAATTAACCCCCTAATTATATAAATATATGTGTTCTAAGATTTAAAACTATATGATTAGCTTGTGTAGCCCTCACCCATCCAAGGAACAGCAGCCTCCTGATTACCACACCCTCCATGTGAGGAACAGAAGCTGTGTGTGAAGCCTCCCCCACCAGCCAGAGGAGCCACCACAACTGTGAACAGCACCCACCAAAAGAGCTGTTACCAACTGAGGAATAGCAGCTACAACAACTGCCTGAGGAGCAACCGCAGCCCGAGGAGCCACTGCCTCCCAAGGAACAGCCACTGAAAGACTCAACATCTAGATATGGCGGTACGATCAAACATGGGTAGAAAAAGAAACCCCCAAAAGAAAGAAAAGGAGAACTCGCCAGAAAAGCAGCTAAGTGAAACTGAGGCATGCGGCATGACAGAAAAAGAACTCAGATTAAGGGTCCTAGAATGAAAAAAAACCGGAGGGAAGAAAAAATCAACAACTTATGCAAGAAGCAAGAAGAAACAGATGAAAAAATCAATAAATTATGTAAGAACCAAGAAGAAATGAAGAGTGATATAGCTGCAATAAAAAACACCATTGAAAGTTTCAATAGCATACTAGGAGAAGCGAAGGACCGAATTAGGGAATTAGAAGACAGGGAAACAAAACACACACAAACTGAACAGGAATTGGAGAAAAAAAATTAAAACACAGGAGGAGAGCCTAAGGGAACTATGGGACAACATGAACCGAAACAACATACAAATAATAGGGGTGCCAGAACAACAGAAAGAGGAACAAGGGTTAGAAAACCTATTGGAAGAAATAATATCAGAAAACTTGCCAGAGGTGGGGAAGAAAAAAATCACACAAGCACACAGAGAGTCCCAAACAAGGTGAACCCGAAAAGACCCACACCAAGACACATCATAATTACCATGGCACATGTTCACTTTTTGCATATGGAAGTCCAGTTGCTCCTGCACCATTTGTTGAAAAGAAAAGTGAACCAGTGAATCGCTTGTGCATCCTTGTCAAAAATCACTGGGGCCTGTGAGGGTGGGTCTACTTCTGGATTCTCTATTCTGTTCCATTGATATATATTACACTGTAGTTAGTAAGGTTCTGCTATGACTACATTGAAATTTTAAATGTTTTGTAGTTAAATTTATAAAAGAGAATGGAAACAGACACTTACTATGTTTATAGTTATTATTTTGAAATAATTTTAAGTTCATAACAAGTTTCAAAAACAATAGAGGGCTCCTGTATCTCCATAACCCGACCTTCTCCAGTGGAAGAGTAGGACCAGTGCATTATGAAACCAGGACTAACTAGATTACAGACTTTATTAGGCTTTTCAAAAGTTTTTGCATCTACTCATGTGAGATCATTTCATCAATGAGACATCAATTTTAATAATGTACAGTATTTAACCCAATATATCCAAATACATAACCATTTCAGCATATATCAATACAAAAATTATTAATGAGATATTTTATATTTTTTTATTTGTACTAAATTTTCCAAACCTGGTGGTATTTTGCACTTCAGTTCTGTGTACGATTCTGCTATTATTTATTAAATATTTGTCTTTAAAATTTGAATCACTTATAAACTCACTTATATAAATTACTTCAGAAGTTATTGTATATCCCTGCCATTGGTGGAAAATCAATATGACTTGTCATATATAAGACAAAACTATACAAATAATAGAATATGGAAACATGATTAACTCCATTCTATCTAAGTGTGGTATTCTCTCTAAGGTCATCTTTCTCTGTTAAAACGGGAGATTAGAAAGTGCCAAAGTGTGCATATCATGTCCCTTTTTGTGTTAAAAGAAGAAATTTTAATATATACAGAGGTGGGAGAGAGAAAGATGCTACCTATCCCCGAATGTAACTTTTTGGTAGTTTTGACTCTGGAATGAGGTAATACTTTAAAGCAATTTATTTAAAAAGAAATAAAAAATAAACAGAAACATTTGAAATAACAGTAAGTGAAGTTGGTGACATAGCCACACAGAGAAAAACAATATTTCAAATGACATAATCTTATATGGTCTGTCCTTGATGGGTTGTGGCCAAGGGCACAAAGACCACAAATAATCTTTTGAGATGTAATCAGGAGACTTTTCCTCAGTAGTTGATGTGTAGTTAATCTTGGACCAGCATGGGTTTGAGTGTGTAGGTCCAGTTATACATGGATTTTTTGAATAAATATGTACAGTAATGTAAGTGTATTTATTTTATGATTTTCTCACTACCATTTATCTCTTCTAGCTTACCTTATTTTAAGAATACAGTACATAATGCACAAAATAATTTAATCATCTGTTTATGTTATCAGTACGGCTTCTGGTCAACAATAGGCTACTCCTAGTAAAGCTTTGGGGGAAATTAAAGTTATACTTGTATTTTTGACCCCACCCCATGGTCTTCAAGGGTCAGCTGTACATATAACGACTTTTGAAAATTGATCCATAATAGTCAGCCACTCAGAAAAATATGCTTTGTTTGCCCATGCTCTGGTGGACACTTGCCCAGGAACGCAAAGTGTTTTGGGGAAACAGAGGCCCCATCTCTGCATGCCCTGGGGACACCAGTCCAGAACGCAGAGGGTTTGTGGAATGCAGGGCTCCACTCTGCACTTGCAGGGGGCCACCCCTGCCCAGGTTCTCCAAGGGTCCTGGAAAGCAGAGCTGGGCTCTGCGCATGCGCCGCTCTCCTGACAGCTGCCCAGCGACAGCAAAGATTTCAGAAACCAAAGCGCTTCCACCTGCACCTGCTCTGTAGAGAGCAGGCCGAGGCGGATCCTGGAAAACTGCCACCTGTGTGTGGACAGCTGAGTCCTGCTCCCCTGACAGATCCCTTCCCCTCTTTAGCGCTGTACAGGCGCTTCCCGTGGGCCTGCAGGGCGGCCAGGGAAGCAGGGGCCTCTGCCTGTCACTGTGCTCATGGCCATCAAGCCCACACCCCCACCCGCAGCCGATCAGAACCACAGGAGAGACCTGGAGGACCTGCACCTTTGCTGGCCCTGGGTCCTCGCGTGTCCTGAGCCCGTGCCCCTCCCCCAGAATTGTAGTGCGCGCTCCTTCTCGAGCCCCTGTCACATGTTCCAAGTGTTCCCCAGCAACAGGCTTAACTGTTAGCTCTTGGCTTTAGACAGTTTTGCCTGCTGAAGCTGCTCACTGATACTTAGAGGCCAGACCTGTCCCAAGTGCCCAATGGGCTGTTTCCTGGACAGGCTCTGGCGCTGCCCCCTGCCCAGGGCGCCTGGGCCTGCCCTCCCAGTGCCCTTAGCTGTGCCCAGGCCAGCTGTGCATATGCCTCCCTGGCTCTGGGGCCCTGATGGCTCTGGGGAGGCGAGGGTCTGCCTTTAGGCCCATGGGGGCTCAGCAGGGCGTCCCTTCCCTGGTACCCAGGCCTGGGCCTCTGCGGAGAATCATCATCTCTCAGGTGCCAGCAGGCGCCAGCCTCAGGAAACCCCAGGCCTTCGCGATGAGCTCCTGCAGCACTAGAAATGCCATCACCAGCTCCTACAGCTCCACCCAAGGTTTTCCTCCGGTGCAGAGCAGGAGGGTGTCCACCTGCGCATGCAGACAGCGCTGTTCTGCTTTCCACAAGCCCACTTGCCCCGCCAGGCGGCCCCCGGGGTCCTTAAAGGCAGGGAGCCAGCAGGGCCCACAGGCTCCCTCCTCAGCTCCCCTGCTTCCCCAGCAGGAGAGGCAGCAGGGAAAAGACCAAGATGTTACCAATGGGCAGAAAGGATCCCTGAGGAACTGCTCACCGCCCCGTGACAGTTCCAGGCCCCCCCTACGCAAGGTGGCTCTGATGCCACACAGGCGAGGGAGCCTCTGAGGCTGCCATCACCTCCTCACCTGAGCTTCCAGGTCACAGCCAAGCACCTGGATGTGGAGAAGAAAGCCGCGCTCCAGAGAATCCACGCTGCTCTGTGGGGTGAGACTGAGGCCATCTCAGGCTGCTGTGCTCCAGAGCCTGGGTGTCCTTCCCTCCTCCCTGCTGCCAGCACTGCTCCTGACACCATTGCCAGTCCCCCTCCCTCCCCCAGCCTGCCAGTGCCTTCTGCAGGCAGTACCTTGCCCTCAACCAGCACATCCACAGGCTTGGCTCCCCAGCCTGCCTCTGACACAGAGGTCACCCCCATGGACACCACCCCACCTATCTGTGCTCAGGTGTCCAGGGCGCCCTCTGGCCCTAATGGTGGAAATCAGTCAGCTCCAGCCCGAGCCCAGGCCCCAACCTCTGCTCCAGTCCAGCCTGCCTTGGGCAACACCCCCCAGGCCCCTTTTGGGGCCTCAGTATCCACAACTTCCACCTTGAGTACCCATGCCAGCACCAGGCCAGCCTTTGCTTCCACCCCAGGTGTAGGTCTCTCTGGCTCAGCCAATGTCAGCTCTGGGGGGAGTTTGGGCAGGAACACCCGAAAGCGAAAGTGCTCTCACAGGAATGCTGCCATAGTGACCAGCACCAAGGTTCCCAGCACCCCCTCTGGCCCAGCCAGTCTCAGCTCTGGGGGGCTTTGGGCAGGAACACCCGAAAGCGCTATCGCCCAGATGCTGCCATGATGACCCACACCGAGGGCCCCAGCACTAAGAAACCCAGGAAGTCCTGTCCTCAGAGATACACCCAAGCAGGGCCATCTGCCTTCCAGCCCAGGGCCCAGCACCAGTTCCAGCTGGGCAGCCTCTAGTGGGGCGTCCGTTGGCCCCCACCCCAGCAGCACCCCCCTCTGCTGTGGGCACAGCAAGGAACAGCCTTGCTGTTTGGGGCCAGCTTTGGCTTGGTCACAAAATGGTTGGGCCATCAAGGGAGTTCTTACTGAAGCACTAAGCCCTTTGTTTGAGCCCCAAAGCAGGGCCTTTTGGCTGAGAGGTGTTGGAGACAATCCTGAAACCTGAGAGGGTCATGGCACAAGCTTTGTTCACTGGCCAGTGAATGGAGAAGAGGGGGTTGGAACTCTGAAATCCTGTTGTATAGTCAAGAGGAGGCTAGAAATGAAGCCGTGGTCCAGGCAAATTAGAATGAGGACACTTCCTGGTCTTTCTGGGGAGGGGGTGGCAGTTTCCCCCCGAATCAGGGATGCACATCTTTTCTTTCCATTCATGGATCCCTTTGGTCATTGTCATGCTGACTGCCAATGGTCCTGGAGCCGCTGGGTGTGTCATGGAGCACAGAGATTGGATTATAATGAGGGGTGAGATCCTTTGGGAGTCAGCTCCCTGCCATCTGGGCTGAAACAGGTTGAAGCTGGTCTCTATGGCTCACCCACCACAGGCTACTTCCTGCCTAAGAGACAAACAGCTCTGCTGTGCAGGGTGCCTTGCAGCTGCTGAGAAACACAGTGCTGTGACCAGTACTGAGCCCTCGGGCAGCATCCCTGCTCAAGGTCAGAAAACACTGGCTCTGGCCCTGCAGTTTGGGGTTTGAGCAGCACCTGTGGAAACAAGTAGGTTTCCCTGCACCAGCCACTATGAGAGAAGCTGAAGTCTGCATGCCTGCAGCCCCCACTCCAGAGCACCCCAAAGGTGAGCAGAGGCCCTGCACTAAGAATGCCCACATGCTTGGAGGCACTATTGCTCCCTCCCTCATGTCTCACCTTCGAGGCTGCACCCAAGCAGAGCTCCCTTATTTCCATTCAAGGACCCAGCACCACTGCCAGGAAGGGCTGCCTTTAGTGGGGTATTTGTCCTGGCTCCGCCCCCAGCCTCTCCACCACTGTTGTGGGCACAGTGAGAAGAGCCTTGCCATTAGGGCCCCCTCATGGACTGCCCAGGACTTGGTTGGACAGAAAACTATCCCCCATCAACTGGGTCCTTTTGCTCCCTTTTGGCTTCCACTCCCCTCAGGTCTAACAGGCAAATGCTGGACTAAAACTCAGCCTCCTCCAGAAGCAGCCTGTGACCACCTCTTCCCAGTCGGGACTGTGTTTGGTCCTCCTACACTGGCAGTAGAACTCTAGCCCTGACCTCTGCCACCTGGAAGCAAACTGGGTGCCCATTGATACAACAGCCCATTCCTAGCCCTGCCCTACAGTTTTCCCCAAAGATGGGTGGGATGAGGCTGTTGTCCAATCCCTGTGTTCAGAGGCCTCAAGAGAATAGACAAGAGGCTCTTGATGAAAATTTAGAGATGCCAGTGCCATGGGGCTTCCCTTCGTTATTCCTGTGATGCTGTCACAAATGTGTGATTCTGGGCACCCCTGGGACTCCCAGATGCCTGTGTGAGTGAAACTTTAACTGAGTGAGGTGCTGGGGAGTATGGGCCGGACAGGGCCTGCTGACCATTGTGTCCCTGCAGCGGCTGTGGAGGCTGTGTCCTGCATGGATTTGGCTGGCTTCCTGCTCGGAAATAAGATCATGGCTCTTCATGAAGGTGGGCAAAAGCTTCCCCCCTGTTGTGGGTCAAAGCCTGAAGGTCCAGGACCTGGAGCAGCTGATGTTGAACACCTGAGTTCAGACCAGGGGGTACAGGCTGGGGTAATCCCCCAGACAGTCCCTGCTCCTCCCTGTGCTCTGTGAGAGCACGTGCCTCCCAGCAATCTCTCTCTGCTCTCCTTCCTGCTTCTCAGACCCGCAGCCTCTTTTCCACCACAGGGCCTGTGCACATCCTACCCCTGGTTCTATCCCTCATCTTCCATGTCTGGTTCCTTGTCAAATTCAGGTCCTCCCCTCGCCAATTGTAAATTCCAACCCTCACCCGATTTATCTTTCATATCACCTTGTTTATTCTCTTCACAACTGTTATCACCATCTGTAATTATTCATGTATTTGTTGTTTTAATATTTACTGACTGTTGTCTGTCTCCCCTTTTTGACTGAACTCCATGAGGACAGGCAAGGACATCTCTGTTATTCCCCATTATGGACCCAGGGTCTGGAAGAGCCGACATCAGGTAAATGCCCCCAAAACAAGTGTTGAGTGAGTCAGTGCCTTCTGTGAGCCAAGCCCTCTTCTAAATGCAGCAAGACCAACATTTCATAGACCCCATATGCGCACCCAGTTACAACTCACATACAGGCAACCACTAATGGGGAGAAGTGGCTTCACAAGCTCCTCCTGGTGGCTGAATGTGTGTGTTGGGGGGAGCCTCATGGCCTGAGTGTTTGTACAGAAGAGCCTCCCACCAGCGTCACCCCTAGAGTTCTCACTACACAGCCAAACCCCCAACCCGGAGGCTGGTCAGGAATGGCGAGCAGGTTGCAACTCCAGTTGGTGCAGCTGCTGCCAGGAGGACCATGTTGGTAAAGATTCTGCAGCTGTGATTGGGCTTCTTGGGAAAAAGTGCATGGATTGATTAGCCATGTCTGCACCAGGCAAGGGAAGGGAGAGAGACATGCCTGCCATGGTTTGCCATCTCTGCCATGGGTGATAACTCCCCTTTCCTGGAGGAAATAAGGCCTTTCCTTGACCTTCATCCCCTGTCTGCCGAGGCTGCTGGCCAGAACATGATGGACAGGGCTCTGGATTTGGCCTTCGGTATCTGAATCCTCAGGGACGTGATCTTCACACCCCTCTGCTCAATTTCCAGGTATTGCTGATAACTTCTAAAAGGGATGGGTTTCCATAGGCCTTCCATAATCCTGGGAGTGCCTTGTTTTTGTTTTTTTTAAAATATATTTTATTGATTTTTTTCAGCGAGGAAGGGAGAGGGATAGAGATTTAGAAACATTGATGAGAGAGGAACATCGATCAGCTGCCTCCTGCATATCCCCCACTGGGGATATGCCCGCAACCAAGGTACATGCCCTTGACTGGAATCGAACCCAGGACCCTTCAGTCCGCAGGCCGACTCTCTATCCACTGAGCCAAACTGGTCAGGGCCTGGGAGTGCCTTGTTAATGGAGCATTTAGAGATGCCCATGCGAGGTGGTAAATGAGAGCCATTCATTCATTCATGCAACCCCTCCTTTATGAACCTATATACTGAGCCCTCCTTTATGCCAGGCACTGTGCTAAGCCCTGGAGATACAGATATGAAGAGGAACCATGCTTGCCCTGTGGTGACTCTCAGGGAGTATTATATTTTTAAATAATCATTTAATTTCTTAGTCCATGTCTCTAAGGTCACAGTCTGGAGGTGATGTCAGAAAAGGAGCAGGGTGTTATACTGCAGAGTCTGAGGGGGCACAGAGGAGGGGCCCCTCCACCACCTCTGGCTGGTCTGAGAGGCCTTCCTGCAGGAGGGGGTGTCCTTGCTCAGACCTAAAATGTTAAAAGGGGTGAGCCTTGGAATGGGGTGGGAGGAAAACAGGAATGAGCAGCAACGCAGGAAAATTCCTGAGAAGAGACCCAGTGGCCAGAGGGATTTGCAGGTTTCTCTCTGTGACTAGATCATGGGTCAGAAAGGTCAGTGATAAGGGGATGGATGGAGTGGTGATCGGGAAAAAGGTCATGAACGCCTTGCCTGTCATGTTAAGCTTGCTTCTCAAAGTTAGTCTGGATTCTATAACCAAGACTCTTCTTGGACAGTACCTCTTTCCAACTGAGATGATAGATAGATAGATAGATAGATAGATAGATAGATAGATAGATGATAGATAGATAGATGATAGATATATATTTAGACAGAGAGGGTGATAGAATAATATTGGTATGAGATTAGATTCTGGCTTACCCATCAACAATATATAAAATTGTGTTTTACCACATCTTCCTGCTCACTGGTATGACTGTGTGTTTTCTGTTTTAACTCTTATGCATTTTCCAGGAGCAATAAAGTTTGTTTTGGTTGCTATTTCTTTTTCCTAGAGAAGCTGAACTTCTTCCTATTTGCATATTGGTCCCATTGGATTTTATTTTTGTGACTATCTTTTCTCCTTCTTTACTGGTCTCAAAGGCAAAACCAGATTCAGGCCTCAAAGAGAATGTGGACTCCCATTCAGCCTGTCTGGTTCTAAATCCTCTACTTCCACCTGCTAAATTAGGCGCCTTCCAGTGCTGGGGTTCTTGTCCCTGACTCAAGGAGGGTTCAGGAATCTGGAGAAGGCTGTGCGTAGATTTTAAATAAGAGTCCAGAGACGAAATATAATTTTCAAAGGCATTTGGGGGTCAGAGGAGCTTAGCAAAAGGATCTAAGATCCAAGATTTAAATTCTCAGGTCTCCTTGTCCCAGGACCCCATGCTTTTTATTAACACAAGGCATGGCAGAGATGTACACTTCAAAGGGTCAGGGTTTCAGTACAGAGTCCATTGTCAGAATGGGGGAATTAGCCTAGGGCTGTTCAGGTATTTGGCCAGTAGGAGGCAATAACATGTAGATTAAGATGCCTTTTGCTGTCTGGCAGCCAATCAATAATCCCTTTTCAGGTTTAGGGAAATGCCCTCACCATTCCCAGATGCAGCCCTGCTGTCATGCAGGAATTGGTCTCCAGCATTATATCTGTTGTCTCCCTCAAAAGTCCTTTCAGCAATTCTGAGATATATTATTATCCTCTGTTTACAGATGGGGCAGCTGCAGCTTACAGAGATAGCCAAGTGACAAGAGAGTCTTGAAACCAGTCTGTCTGCTTTTAAGCACCAGGCCATTGGGGACTGTGTGCCCTCTGCTGGTCACCATCCCAACTTGCAGGTGTTTCCTCTTGTTAGTGAATCCTGGGAAAGGAAGCTCTCCTGATGGATCTTGAGGATGGCCTCATACTTGTCTCTTTGTAAAGTAAGTGGTCTGGTGTCTGAGCTTCATCTGAAATTCTTTTATTCTTGGCTCATGGGGCACCTTCTCTCTCACATCCCTCCATTCTCCACCATCCAAAAGCACCTGTTCTTTGTCTCTTGCACCCAGGGTTTGTGTGGGCCTCTCCTGGCAGGGCCCTGGGCAACCTGCTAGCTGGAGGGGAGGGGCAGTGAAATGGGTGGCCCATCTGGTGGTAGCTGGGAGGGTGGACTTTCCAGGGCTAAGGATTGCCAGTCCCCATCTGCTCTGCAGTGAGCCCTGTGCACTGGAATACACCACGATGGAGAAAGAGGATCCCTTCTGGACTCATCTCTCTGCTGATGAGCTTATCCAGAGGCACCAAATCCACAGCACCTGCTCAGGACTCACTTACCAAGCATTCAGCCCTCTGTGTGAGTGGGGTGGGCAGTGGGACCTGTGGGGGAGGTTGACTTTATTCCTGCCTTGAAGCTGGGGAACGGAATGGAGTGGGGCCTTGAAGGTGACAACCTGGCCTCATCCTCTACCTCTCCTCACACTGTCAGTTCCAGAAGAGGCTTTTAGTGGCAGCATGGGTGTCCACCCGTCCCTCTCTGCCCATGACTATGTGGAGTCCCTGCACCAGAACTTATGCTCCCTGCTGTATGGTAAGAACGACATTCTCGTTCAGCTGGTGAGAGTTCAACTTGGGCCCAGATCTTACATTGGGGGTCTGGCTCGATCTCATAGAGAAATTGTCTTTGAATCCATGCTGCTCAATCATCCATCCACCTACTCACTCACCTATCCTATCTAATAAAAGAGAAACATGGTAATTAGCCGTACATTCGCTACCCTTTCCATTGGCTAATCAGGGTGATATGCAAATTAACTGCCAGCCAAGATGGCGGCCGGAAGCCATGCACTGAAGCGAACAGGGAGGCTTGCTTGCTCCAGTGATGGAGGACTCCAACGTTTCCTGCCTGACTTGCTAGCCTCTCAGCTGCAACTCTAAGCAAGTCTGTTGCAAATATAGAAGCTAAACAAAACCCCAGAAACCACTTTAGTCAGCCGGGCTTCAGCCAGCCGGACCCTAACATTGTATCAAATACAGAACGTAAACAAAGTCCAGAAACCTGCTTTCAGCAGCTGAGGCTTCAGAGCTAAAGCTGGCCCAGAATAAAAAAAAAAAAAAAAAAGGAGTGGTTGGGAGCTTCAGTCACCCGCCAGCCTGAAAATGGCCCTCAGTCCCTCAGCCAGACTGGCCAGGCACCCCAGTGGGGACCCCCACCCTGATCCAGGACACCCTTCAGGGCAAACCAGCCGGCCCCCACCCGTGCATCAGGCCTCTATCCTATATAGTAAAAGGGTAATATGCCTCCCGGCACTGGGATCAGCGTGACAGGGGGCAGCGCCCAAACCCCCTGATCGCCCTGCGGCTCTGTGTGTGACAGGGGGTGGGGCCACAACCTCCCTATCCGCCCTGCTCTGTTTGTGACAGGGGAAGGTGTCTCAACCCCCTAATCAGCCCTGCTCTGTGCCTGATAGGGGGGAGTTCCCCAACCCCCTGATCGGCCCTGCTCTGTGGGTGATAGAGGGCGGCGCCCCAACTCCCCCCCCCCATGGGCCCTGCTCTGTGTGTGACGGGGTAGAGCCATAACCTACCCATCGGCCCTGCCCTGAGTGTGACAGTGGCGGCGACCCAACCCCCTGATCAGCCCTGCTCTGTGGGTGATAGAGGGTGGCGCCCCAACCCCCTGATCCGCCCTGCTCTGTGTGGGACAGGGGGCGGTGCCCCAACTCCCCTATCGGCCCTAATCTGTGAGTGACAGGGGGGAGCTCCTCAACCCCCTGATCGGCCCTGCTCTGTGCGTGAGAGGGGGGAGCTCCTCAACTCCCTGATCGGCCCTGCTCTGTGTGTGACTGGGTACAGAGCCCCAACCCCCCTGATGGGCCCTGCTCTGTGCATGACAGGGGGTGGCGCCGCAACCTCCCAATCGACCCTGCCTTGAGTGTGACAGGGGGCGGTGCCCCAACCCCCAAATCAGCCGTACCCTGAGCATGACTAGGGGTGGCATCACAACCTCCAGATCCGCCCTGCTCTGTGCATGACAGGGGGCGGTGCCCCAACTCCCCAATCGGCCCTGCTCTGAGCCCGACAAGGGGCTGCACCTAGGGATTGGGCCTGCCCTCTGCCACCCAGGAGCAGGCTTGAGCTAGCAGGTCGTTATCTCCCGAGGGGTCCCAGAGGGCACAGGACAGGCTGAGGGAACCCCTCTCCCCCCAGAGTGCACAAATTTTTGTGCACCGGGCCTCTAGTTCATCTATATGCCAGTATTTCCTTCTATCCATTTATTCATCCACATGCCCATGTTTCCTTCTATGGAATTCATCTGTCAATATCTGTAGTCGTTCAGCCAGTCACTTCTTTTTCTGTTTCTATTTCCACCTGTTCCTGCATTTTCCTCCATTTCTTCATCCACATTTCTGTATTTATGTCCATTCATCCATCCTTCCATCCATCTGTACTTTTATTTTCCAGTCCATCTGTCCATCTACCTATTAAGCCAGCCATCTATCCATTCATCAAAGCCTGAGGTGCCTGTTTGTTGGTTGAACTTAAGCCCAGGAGTATGTGAGATGAAAATTTTGATGCTAATGTTTTCAGAGAGACTTTGGAACTAATGATTTCCAAGCAACCTCCCCCTTCCAAGCTCAAATCAACAGGGTCTACATGTGTCTGCATCACCTTTTTCTCTGTGAACAACATATTGTGGGCACCTCCATATTCACTTCCAACAGAATATGCACTTTGAAAGTCACTGTCAATGCTGGGACACCCCAGTCCTGGGTTCTGAGCCCCCATCTCTCCTTGTTACCTGTTACTTGCACTTGGGGCTCAGAGAAGAGAAACAGCCAGGGGTCAGCAATGTGGGTTTAGCATGTGGAAAAGAGGTGCCCAGACTTTCCAGCATCTCCTTGGGGAGAATGAAAGTAAGAGGTATAGTCCTTGCATGAAGCGGTTCAGGACCTCTTCTCTCTTTTCCCAACTCTCCCTCTTGCACAGCCAGGAGAGTAACTTCCCTTCTGGGTTTCCTAATGTTTGAAAAAACATAATCACCAAAGAGGTGGCTATTTGAGTTCCGGGGTCAGGCTCAAATCTGAGCCCTGTCATGTGGAGCAGCTGCAACCCTCATACACTGCTGACGGGAAACTGCTTTCTTATTACATACCACTGCCATAGGACACATCAGGTCCTCCCTACAAAGCTGTTAAGAAATATAAAACAAAACCCAGAAAACTTTGCTCTTGCTCCTTAATCTGTGTGACTTTGGAAAATGAACTTGATCTTCAGGTTGTTCATCTCTTAAGTGGGATGTGGCAGTGGAACCTTTGAAAAGGCAGGTGGGGGGACTCAGTGGGAACATGCCTGCAAAGCCCTTAGCAGGAAGCCTGGCACCTGGAAATGCCTCTCTGACATGGGGACTATTGGTGTTGATTTACACGGATCCAAAGGGACTGTAACTGCAGAGCTCTTTCTTGCTGGTGTTTGTGGTAGTCAATAAGTTGCTTTGTTTACAATTTTCCCAGGGCTTAGCATTCATCACTCACTCTGAACATGAACATTGCCTGAGCATCTTGCAGAAGTGAACAAACCCAGTCCCTCTCCAGGCATTCAGCACCCCTTGGGTGGCAGAAGAGAAAACAGGCAATTGCAACCCTGCGTGATGGGCACGGAGTTGGAGCAAAGGGGAGGGCTTGGCCACGACTCGGCATGGGAAGGTCTCAGCAGAGGCTATGGCTCTAAAAATGCTTGTGGACTTGATTGTCCTCCAAGGACATTCACCCCATGGACTCTGATGAGACCAGTACAGGAAGCCTTGACAGAGCTTATGTTCCAACTTACTCATTTCCCAGCTGGAGAAACTGAGGCTCAGAGAGGAGGAGGGACTGGTTCAATGTAGGAGTCCGAAGTAGGATTTGAACCCTGCCTGACTTTGATGCCTGTGTTAGTTTGGATCTTCCAAGAAGCAGACCAGAAGCCAGGATTAGATGTGCAGGAGGAAGGTGAGGACCTGGAGGAGGCAGTGAGAGCCCCGAGACCAGCGAGGCTGGGCAGGAGGGTCTCAGACAGTGCAGGTCTAAGACTTTGTCCTGATCAATTGCAAGTCCCCAGGCTAAAGGTGACCATTCCAGGAGTCCCCTGTCCCACAGGAAGAGGGTGGCACTAGCACCCCTGTGTGCTCAGTCCTGGCACAAACATGGTGGTGCATACAGCGGGGTGGCCTCAGGGGCTGATGTTCAACTCTTCTCCCACAGCTAGGCCCCATGAAGGGACCTGATCATTGCATTTCTGTGGTGCCACCAAGCCCCAGTTCCTGTTGGCTCACATTCTCATTGTGTTCTGAGGGCAAAAGCAATCTATTTCAAGACAGCGGTAGGCTTTGAGCTGAAAATGGCAAGTCTTAAGTAAATTATCACAGAGGCCATTAACCAGGTACTTTTAAATGTGTGGGGTTGTGTTCAGCCTTTAAAATATGTGATTCCTTTTCATCTTCACAGCAACACTACGCAGTGGGTATTATTATCATCCCCAATTTCAAAGGAGGAAACGGGGGCTCATAGAAGCCTTCAAGTCTCACTGCTGGGACTTGTCAAGTTAGGCCCTTGAGTGTTTATTCGAACTCCTGTCCCTAGATACATGGTGGCCTGAAATTTGGATCAGAGATAGTTAAGACTCAGATAGCAGTGAAGAAAACCAAACTCAAGGTGACTTAAGCATTTGTGCACATGAACTGGAAACATGCAGGGGCAGTGGTATCAGGCTTGGCTGGATCACATGAGGAAGACATGAACACTTGCTATCATCGCCTGGCTCTGCTTCTGTGACTGTTGACTCTGTTCTCAGGCAGGTGCTTTCCTGCCATGCCCTCCTCATTTCCAGACTTCTAGCGTCCTTACCACTACTCTCCTAGCATCTTTCCCAGTATTTCTAACATAAATGCAATAATGGAATTTTATTGGTTTATAGTCATCCCTAAACCAGTGTATGTGGCTGGAACTGTGCAATGTGCTTATTTGCCAGGCCTGAGTCAGGTGTCCATTCCTGGAATACTGGGGCACAGGTTGGTGTGGTCAGCCTCAGACACATGGAGTGGGGGCAACAAGGGATTATAACACTGGGTGCTGGTACCAAAGAAAGGGAGATAGAGTCCAGAAAGCCTGTGATACAAATGTTGAAATAGGTGGGGCCTGGTGAGGTTGTAGGAGCCATGGGTGTGTGTTCCTCTGGCCTGCTGGGGCCTTTCTCACAATGAGGTGCGCAGATATCCTGAAGGTCTAACCTTCCCTCCTCTTCCAGCATCTACTGTGGCTATGCCATGTCCATCTTTCTGATGAAATTGCTTACCTGCACTGCCACGAGCAATGTAAGTATCGTGGGAGAAGCACAGGGCTGAGGTGTTCCTCCTTGATCCCGTGCCTGTCTCCACTCCCTTATTACCCGTGCAAACTCATACAAGTGACTTCATCTCTCTGAGCCTCAGTTTTGCCATCTGCACAATGGCGACCATTACAGCACCTATTCATCAGGTTATTGTGAGGATCAAATGAACTATGTTAATGGCTCAACATCAAATCCATGGTGTTAGATGCCAATACTTATAGAGTGTTCATGATGTGCCAAGCATGGTTCTAAATATTTACATCTTTTAAAATTGAATTGTTCTAAATATTTACATCTTTTAAAATTGAATTTTAGATAGACAGAGAGGAAGAGAGAGAGAAAGAGAAAGAGAGAGAGAGAGAGAGAGAGAGAGAGAGAGAGAGAGAGAGAGAGACATTGACTGATTCTTATATGTGCCCTGACCAGGGGGATTGTACCTGCAACCTGGGCATATCAGGTCAATGCTCTAACCAACGGAGCTACCCAGCCAGGATCTACATGTCTTTATTTAATCATCATGATGACCCAGTACCACTGTCAATCCCAGTTTAGAGCTGAGGAAGCAGCATGGTCCAAAGACACACATCCTGTGATCTCCAGAGCATGGACATGAACCCAGGTCTTTGTCATTCCCAAGTCAGTGCTCTGCAGTCTGGGATTAATGATTAGAGTTCTCCTTTAAAGCTCCAAGAAGGTCTATTCACAAGCAGAGAGCCATCCTGCTGTGAAAAGCAAAGGACCCGTGGCCCACTAAGGCACAACACGTTAAGCTTATTTAATGAGATAGACCTGCCTTCAGGTCTAGGCCCTGCAACTAATCAGTTGTGTGACCCTGGATAAGTTACATAACATCTCTGAGCCTCAGTTTTTCTTTTGTAAAATAGACATGTCCTATTTTTTGAGTACTACAATTAGATGGTGCCTTTAATGTGCCATGCTTGTATACAGCAAGTGCTCAACACATGCTAGTGAGAGTCAATTATGGCCTTGAGAAGGGGTAGGTCTAACAGCCTCCATGCAGAAATAGGTGAGGTTGATTTGTAGAGGGTGCTTGAGGGGTATGGGGTGTTTGGCAGCATTCTTTTTCTTTGATGGGAGATCAATCACATTCCTTTTGCTCCTGTCCTACAGTTTCCAGTCAACAACCATGCCAGGTAGGATGAGAGGGACCAGGAGAGTTAAAACCTGCCCCTGACCTTCTGCCCAGGCCTTTCCCAGACTTCAGAGCAGGTCCACGGGTCTGGCTCGGCATGCCTGGGGGATGTGTTGTCCTGGAGGGTCCCCATCAGCATGCTTTATAATGACTTCCTGTTGGGTCTTTGGTGGCCGGGTCACAGTGCAATGGTAGGAGTGGACAGTGGTGCTCATCAGCCAGGATTGGATCCAGAGGCCACCCTTCCACTTGCCCAGGGGAGGGCACCTCCTGCAGTTCCTCTCCTCTCTGGAGGACAGGCTGCTCCTCTAGGGCAGCTGGATCCACGATTCCGGTGTCAGTGGGTGAAGGTGAGTGATGGAGGGGGTCCAGGAGGCTAAGGGTCGTGTCAGCCATGGAGAGGGGTCATTGTTGCCAAAGGGTCCTTGGGTGGCTCTGTGAGCTGATGCACATCCCATCGAGAGCCTCAGGCTGTGCAGGATGGGGAACAGGTGGGTCCCAGGGGGTCTGTATTGAGCTGTATTCTTTCAGGTCAAAGTAGGACCCAGATTGAACACGTGAAGCCATCAGGGTTTCACCAAGTCCACATCTTCAGATGAGGAAGAGGACCATGCTGCGGATGACCTGTTCAGGTTCCTCTCCCCCAGGCTGCAGTCAAATTTGGTAAGCTGCCCTGTTGGTGCACCTGATCCCCAAAATGAACCAGCCATTTGGAACTAGAGGACAAGAGGTCTGGATTCTGAGGCCAGCAGGGGGACCTGGAATCAGGAAGTGTGTATCTTAGTGACCTCAGTTTTCCTGCAATGAGAAACAACCACTCTTTTCTGAGCTAATAAGTAACCACTCTCTTCTTGGCTGGCCTGCAGCTGGCATGGGGAAGTGGCAGTGACATGGGCTCTGGAATCTTGATTGAACTTGGCCCTTTTCACCTCGGTGACTTGGTTTCATTATCTGTAACGTGGGGATGTTGATAGCTCTCATTTAATAGAGCTTTTGTGAGGATTAAATGAGATAAGGTACTTGGCACAGAGAGAACACTCAAATGTTAGCTGCTATGATGCTGTTATTAGACTTCAAGATATTGTTTTAAGGACTCAATGAGACAATGAAATGTTTGATATAAAGCCCATAGAATACAACCTTGCACCAGGTCGACACTCAATCAGTGGTCAGCAAAGGAGCAGAGAGGAAGGAAGCACTTGCCATTAACACAGGATGTGATAATATGTTCAGTAATTTGCCTGCTGACTGCCCTGAGACACATGTTAGTGAATGGAGGCTGTTGCTTTTGAGATAACCATTCCCCTGGTCTATTGTTAGGATTAAGTGGATTAATATTTGAAAAGTTCTTAGAAGAAGGCCTGGCATTTTTAGGTACTGTATGCATGTCTGTTAAACAAATTAGGATTATGTTACAGGTTCATTCTGTAACCTCATTTTCTTTCACCCTCAGAGGCCACATTATACCATCAGAGGGATAATTGCTCTGAGCCTCCCTCTGCTAAAGTGACCTCGGCTGGGCAGAGAGAGGCCCTTTTGAAAGTAGAATTCCTTCCTGGCCAGGTTGAGCTAACCATGCCAGGCTGCGTAGTGCTCCTTTCCTCATCCATCGCTGAGTTGGACCACTGTGTGGGGAAGGCTATGTGGTAAGGTCTTACATGGCTGGGCTTAGTGTGTTTTCACCCATACAGTCCTTCATGGCCAGTTGGGAGACAAGTCTCATGTTTCTGTGTCATTAAGAGCCTCAGACTGTCCTGAGGTGTTCATGGCCATGCCCATTCCTGCCCTGAATCAGGGTCTGGGGCCATCCAGCCTGTCCATGGCATACAGCCCCGCCAGACAGCTGATTCATTAGCGAGGACCAGATGCCTGTGCCACCTTCCCTGATAGCTCTTTCCACAGGGGCTCATCCCCCAACACATTACTGTAGGCTCTTGCCAGAAGACAGGCTGAGTGTGGACATCCCTTATTTGTGGGATGTCAATGTTAGCCGCTGGGGGTCCAGCATGTACCAGTGGAACACTCGCTGACTGTGCCTACCTCCCCCCCTCTGTGCACAATGCCCCAATGCCAGCTCTCAGATTCAGGGTCTCTTTCCTGAGGGGTTTATCTGGCCTCTAGGATCTCTCTGCCCATGGGTGGGGCACAGAGAAATGTTAGGGAATCAGTGCTCCCTGGAGCAGCACTCACCAGTGACAGGCAGGAGGTGGGGAACAGGCACCAAGCTCCCTCACCCTCAGTTGAGAAATCTCTGAAATGTGGATCTGCTTGTCTCCCAGAGGGTCCCCCAGGAGATCCAGCCCTCGGTGCCCATAGTGGTAACAGGAGTGAGAAATAACCCTCTCTGCCTCTCCTTCCCTCTCACTTCAGCTCTCCCCTCCCCGGGCCCCTTGGGAACACCTCCCAGATAAACTCCATGCACTGGAATCCTTGTCTGCCTTTGAGGAAACCCCAGCTAAGCCTGTTTCTTTATTACTTATTACAGGGCTTCTCAGATCATTGTGACGGGGGCTGTCCTGTCCATTGTAAGATATTGAGCAGCATCTCTGGTCTCCATCTACTAGATGCCAGGCAGCACATCCGCAAAATTGTGGCAACCAGCAGTGTCCCTAGTGTCACCAAACGTCCTCTGGAGGCACCACTGTCCCAGGCTGAGAACCACTGGTTCAGAGAAAAGCTCACATCACTGCATTCAGCTCTGCCGCTGCCATGGGGCCAAGCGACCTGTTCTCTCCAGGCTCACTTCCTTGTTGGTAGAATGGGGTTAACAGCACCCCAGCCAGGATCATGCTCTGAGGACTCATGTGAAGATACACCAACCATCGAATGTGACAAGTGCTCCATGCACAACAGTAGGTATCGTGCATTGAGTGCCACTGTGTGTCACGCCCACTCTTGTGCTCTCTGTGTCCAGAGTCATTTAATCCTCACCACAGCCATCCCAGACAGGTGCCACTGCCATCACCATCTCCATCGTTCAGAGGAGGAAATAAGGCCCAGGAAGGTTAAGAAACGGGTCCAGGGTTACACAGATGGTCCTTGGCGTGGTGGGGTTGGAACCCAGGTAGTCTGGCTCCAGAGAATGTGCCTCTTTCCACCACACCGAGCAGAGTATTTGGTGAGGGAGGGCCTTCTGGTTTTACTCCCTTCATCCTCATGGTGACATTCAGCCTCTGTGGAAATGGTAACCCCATCCTTGGGTAACTTTTCTCCTGGGCTGGAGCCACACAGGGTTAACCGCAAACAATCTTTTGCTTATGCTTTTCATCTGTGAGAGGTATGAAATCTGTTTAGGAGAGGAGCCTAAATCAGAAATTAGCAAACTCCTGTCAGCCAAATTTGACCCACTGCCTGTTTTTGTCCATAAAGTTTTATTGGAACTTGGCCACAGTGTCATTGACAGCTTGTCTCTGGCTGCATTTGGGCCTCAAGAGCAGAGAGGAATAGTTGTGATAGCAACTGTACAGCTCACAAAGCCAAAAAATATTTGCTCTCTGACTATTTACAGAAAAAGTTTGTAGGGACCTGTGGGAGGGAAGATGTGGCCACAGAGGGTTCTAAACTCCCTTTTAGTGTCTTCTTACCCCTGTCTCCACCACCTCCTACTTTGCCTGCTCCTTGTGCACGGACGAGGCAAAGGCAACTTATACAACATCAGAAGACTCGCAGTCAGAGAACGGCGTTTTCAGAACTCCCTGTGTCTGGGACTGCCCTGTGTCTGGGACCGCCCTGTGTCTGGGACCGCCCTGTGTCTGGGACCGCCCTGTGTCTGGGACGGCCCTGTGTCTGGGACGGGACCCAGCAGCCTCCAGTAATGTCTGGACACCCTCACCCCTGGGGTTGAGTGCGACTACCTCTGCTTTGTTGTCATTTGAGTCTTGGTCTCAGTGGAGATGGAGGTGGAAAACAAATCGATGCCTTTATGCTTTGCAGCCTCCACCGTGGAAAACAAATCGATGCCTTTATGCTGTTCAGCCTTCACCCTGCAGGATTTAGCTGAGAGCATTGTGGGTTCAGTAGAGAAAGGATCCTCTGGTGATGTCTGCAGTGTGGGAGGGGCTGGGGGCAAAGGCTTGCTTGCCACAACTGGGTGCAACCCTTCCCTGAGATTGGCTAAGTTCTGCAGCCATTTTTCTAGCGCAGTTTACAGCAGTTTTCTGGTCTTTCTTGGCCAGCGCCTTTGGGTGTCTGCTTGGGGAGGAGGAGTGTAACACTTTTGGTGACCTCCAAAATCTCATTCCAAAGGCAGCTTCCTACTCTGTCATTGGATGGGGCAGACTTTGTCAGCTACTGAGCTGTGATGGCAAGTGGGGCCGAGTACACAACTCCACCTCTCCCTGGAGCCCATGGTGAGGCCAGGTATTACCCATCATCCTTGAAGAGGCATGGCACGAGTAGAAAATATGTACCCTTCTTACATCCTAGAGCAAGGCTTGTCAAACTATGGTCTGCAGAACAAATCCCGCGTCATTCTGTAGGGCCCATGAGATGAGAATGGTTTTTATTTTTGTAAGTAACTGAAAAAAAATTTAAAGAAGAATATTTTGTGACAGGTGAAAATGATATGACACTCCCCTTCCAGTTCCCATAATTGGAACACCCCCGTGCTCTTCTGACATTTGATTTGTGGCTATGTTTGCACTATGACAGCAGAGTGGAGTGGTTACAATAGCTCACAAAACCAAAATCATTTTCTGTCTGACGTTTACAGAAAATGTACACTGAGCCTTCTCCTAAAGAAAATAATGGTTTGCACCCGTCTGGAAATGCCAAGAGGCCGGGAAGTTAGCTATGGAAATTGTGATGCACATGTTATTGTGTGTGTCCTGCAGCACTGCAGAGGCTGCGGTCTTAATGGAGCTGAGCAAAGCAACTTAAGGGAAACTGTAAGTGCTGAACTCCAGGAGCTGAACTGGTCAGGAGTCACCAGTGTCCAGGAGTTAGGTAAGTCGTGCATTCTTGGTTTTCAAATGTTGCTGCTACATCAAACTTATTTTGAAATATAGATCCCAGCGCTGTATCACCAGTAGGTTTGAATTCAGTAGGTCAGGGCTGGGATGCAGACTTCTGGCTTTCTAATAAGTCTCCCTCACTATTCCAGAATGTGGCCAACCAGTTTGAGACCCTCTTGGTAACTAAGGACCAGGACAGAGCAGGTGCCATCATCACTGGGGAGCTCCACTGTGTCCTGGCCTTGTGTGTCCTGCCTCATCAGATGAGTCAGACTCCCTCTGCCTTACCACCAGAGACTCTCTCCCCCAGAGAGTCAATCTCCTGTGACTTGAGACCCTAAGCCTTCCCAAGAAGCTCCCAGTAAGCTTCCTTCCCTTCGTGTCAGCCTCCTGTGAGGACAGCAGAGTGGCAACATGGTGAGGCTTGGCCCCTTGGTCTGGGAATGGGCCTGTCTCTTGGCTCTGATCTTTCTCTCTCAGTTCTGTTCTCTCTTTATGGCCATCAGCTCTTCCTATTTCCTAGGGGCTCCATATAATTGTGGTGGCTTTATTGGCGCAGATGGGCTCAAGGACTTGAGTCACACAGTGATTGGGATCGCTGTTTCCTACTATGAGATTCAGGGCCTTTTCGTATCTCAGTGCTGAGCTAGTGGTGAGTGGCTTGGTATGGAGTGTGGTTTCTGTGACCCACATAGGATCTTCCTCTGCTTCTTCTACCCACCACAGTGCCCTAGGACCCGATGGATGTCTTTGTGATCAAGCTGCCATTCCTATGGCACCTCAGTCCCAGCAAATTCACGTGCTCATCTTATCCACGGAGAGGCTCGGCTGATGGTGTCTCAACCAATGGCTGCAAACATGGGAGGTATGTGGGGCTTGAGCTGTGGATACAGGGAATGGAAGATTTACTAGAGATTTGGAGATACCCATTCCTTGCCTTGCACTGACTTCAGAGGATCTGGAATTACCCAAGTCTACATGAAATCTTACCCCTGTGAAGTCCTAGCTGTTGCAGCTTCCTTGCATGTATCAGTCAGGATAAACAAGGCAGGTCACAGTAACAAACAGTCCTAAAATCTCAGTAGCTTATACAACAAAGGATTGTTTATCATGCATGCTGTGTGTCTATTATAGGTCACCTGGGGACTCTGCTTTCTCCACATTAAAGGGCCCCACTGATGGAGCTGCCCCATCTTGAATATTGCCAATCACTGTGATAGAGGAAAAGGTAGCCTGGAGGGACTCACACCAACAATTAAATGTTCCATCTGTCATTTCCACTCACAATTAATTGCCTCAATCACAAGGAGCTAAGAAGTGCAGCCCCCCCCCGCCCCCGCCCCGCCCATGCTCCTAGAAGGAAGACAGCAGAAATATTACTTAATGATAACCGCACATGCCTCTGTTTGCTCCACGACCACATGGGACACTACTGCTTACTTTATACAGCTATTATAACAACAAATCTAATGATGCTTTAAAGTGTTTAGCATATTGTACCTTTATTTTATAATATTAAAACTCTTTCCTTGCACATAGGCCTTGGTCCCTTTGAGAGTACTCAGCCCATTCACGAGAAGGGTCTTGTTTCCTGCTGACCTGGCCTGCCTGTCAGAATATAATCCTATTTTCCTTGTTACGCTTCTGTTCCAATGGATGGTCTCGTCTTCAGCCAAAGCATCATGAAATGTCGGGGCTGGAATGAAATTTTTGAAGTCCTCTAAGCCCTGTGGACCAGAAACATTAAAACCCGAGGAGATTACAGTCCCTCATCCCAGACCCACTGAAGCAGAGCCTGCATTGAACAAGTTCCCAAGACCATGTGTACACTTTTAAGGCTGAGAAGCACTGATACAACTGACAAGTCCCACATTTTAATGGGCGTCATTAAAGTAGCAAAACCGACTGCTTCCTGGACTGCTTCCTAGAGGTCCTGAATGGGTAGGTTTGTGTGGGGCCCGTCTGCCACAGGGTAGAGAAATTCATGGGCTGGTGGTCCTGGGACGACTGAAGAATGATGTCCAAACCTACTACCCCACTCACGCTATCTGCTCAAATCCCCTAGTGACAGGGAGCTCACCTCCTTGCAGATAGCTCAATACATTATGAGGCAGCTGTCACTGGTGTCATCTGAGCAAGCCTGAGTCTCACCATCCTGAGGGTACAAGGAGGCTGACTTTAAAGTATAATGCCTCCATGTTTACCTGGAGGACTTCAGCCATGCCTCCTTCTCAGTCTGCCTGCATTTTGCTGGATGTCCCCTGTATGTCCTGCTGATGAGTATGCAGATATTGCCCTATTCTCTTCTTTGCAAGAACATTTCCTTCAGCAGTTCTTGTTTATTCCAACAATGCTGTGACCTTATTCTTCTTCCTCTTTCAGCAAAAAAAAAGCCCAGAAGTTTCTCATTGGAGGAGTATCTCTGAGGCATCTCCTTTACTTTGCAATCAGCCAGACTCTGAATCCCAGTTTGGCTCAGTTTGGTTGCAGCTGGGTCTCTTCAGAAGTCTAAACTCTTTTGGAAAGTGTCAGAAACAGACTTCACACTGGTTCAAGTAAAAAGTTTTCTTTGAAGGACTTGTTTCCAGGCAAGGAGGGTGAGGAAGGGCTTCTAGGAAGAAGGTTCAGCAAGAACAAATCCCTAGAGGAGGCTCTTGCATGAAACGGAGTGTGTGAGCCCATGTGTGTGTGGTGGGGAGAGGTGGAAGGGCCAGTGGTTGCAGGAACATAAGGACAAGGGAAGTGGGGGCAGCAGGGAGAGGTGGGGCTGGAGAGGAAACAAGGATGAAAGCTGCTAATGGTAGATGGTAGGAGGGGCCAGGCTGGGACAAGCAGGCACTGGAAGGAGGCTGCTGGGGCCCTCCAGGTACAGGGTCATGGAAGCCTAGTTGAGGATGGCAGTACAAATGGGGAGGTGGGTGTGGATGAGTCTTCAGGATGTTGATGGGAGGGAGCCACTCAGGAGAGGTCCTTGGGCAAAACCTCTTTCCTAAAGCCCTGAAGAGCTAAAGATTCCCTCACCCCTCCTAACTTGGGCACGGAACAGTCCCCCCACCCCCTATCTTCCCCTATCTTCCCCTCCACATCCTTCTCTCAGCTTGTCTGCTCCATCTGTGCCCAGAGGTCTGTCAGATTCAGAACCTCAGTTACCTGGGCTGTGTAACACAGAAACAACTCAAACTCCTCCCCTATAGAGAAATCCCACAGGGAAAATGGTTGAAATCTGTGGCCCTTCCCTGAGGTCACTGCTGTAAGTAAAGGAAGCGGTCAGTTTCCTTCATCTTTACATCCTCCAACCAGCCCCACGCTGGGCATGTGGAGACCCTCAGTAATTACAATGGGTGAATGGATGGAGGGACCAATGGAACATCTTACTCATCTTATACCCCATATGCTTAGCTTGATGCCTAGCAAAGAGTCGGTGCTAATGAAAGTGAACAAATAACTGAATGAATGAATGAACGAATGAATGAGGAAGGAGAAAAGGAAGGAAAAAACTGTTTTCTCACTTCAATATCCCAAGGCTTAGTATACTGCCTGGAATAGCATAGTGATTCAATAATATTTGAATTTGTGCAGTAGGAAAGGAAAGAAGGAAGGAAGGAAGGAAGGAAGGAAGGAAGGAAGGAAGGAAGGAAGGAAGGAAGGAAGGAAGGAAGGAAGAAAGGAAGGAAGGAAGGAGGATGGGAGGGATTGAGGAGGGAAAACAGGAGGAAGATAGGCAGCAAAGGAAGGTTGGATTGAAAGAAAAAAGTATCCTGCTTACTTTTGTGTATCTCCAGGGCCTAGCCAGTGCCTGGCACATAGTAGGTGCTGGGTTCATGTATGTTGAATGGTAAAGAGCTATTTTGAGGGCTCAGTGTCCCAGATCGACCTCTTTTATGTCTGAATGATGCTTCCCATGGATCCCAGCATTGTGGGTGACCTTGCCTCTGCCCTCCTATGTCAGTGAGCAGATTCATGCCTGCTATGCACAGACTGTGGCCTAACGCAGTCTCACGCAGCTGCCCTAGCTCATTGCTCCTCAGGGGCCAGCCTGCATGGTCACCTGCACTGCATGATGCACTGGGAGTCCACCATGAGCCACCAGGTGATGAGAAGATTATGGCAGGGATTGGAATTCCCCCCATCAGGCTGTGGTAGGAATGGTGAGGACTAGGTGCTTGGGGCATTGGATAGCATCTCACCCCTCCGTTTTGGGTGGAAAGTGACTCTGGAATCTGACAGACCTGCATTTGAACTCCAGACCCACCATTTCCTAGCTCTGTGGCCACAGGCAAGCTCTCATACTTGTGGGCCTCAGTTTCCCCATCTATCATATGGGAATAATCATTTAGAGGAGAGATTTGTGTGCAGCTTAAACAAGAGAGTGTGTATAAAGAACCTACCACATTGTCAGATTTTCAATTATTCAACAAATGCTTATAAAGAGCCCATCCTATGTCAGGTGCTGACAGCAGTGTCCTGGAAGGCCAGGAATACTTCAGTGACCCACTCAGACATCTCTGTTCTCACAGAGCATTCATTTTAGGGGCCCAAAGCAGGAGTTGGTTCTCTTCCCAAGTGATATGTCAGCCATCAATTGCCACACGAATCCTGCCTAACAAGCCATTCCCAAAGGGGAGTGCCTTCCAACTTCATTCTTTTCCTTCTTCTCCTGCGTCTCTGGGTCAGAGGGCAGTTCTGCTCTGAAGGTCAGCTAAAACATCTGTTGACCTTCATGGTGCTCTCCCACATGCCTGGGGTGCTTGGCTCACCTTCATGTCTCATCCTCCAGGGGGCTAACCTGTGTATGTTATCATAGTGAACTCAGATCCTAAAGAGAGACATACACAAGCTCTTTTAAAATCTCTGCCCGGGAACTTTGCTAACATCCCATTGGCCAAGGCAGGTCACATAACCAAACCTAGCATCAGAGTAGGCAGGAACTAGACATTATAGGGAAAAAGGCTCATATGCAGAGAAGGGAGGAAAAAATTGGTCTGTTCATACAATCAGTTACCTCGACTCTAACTAAGGTGTCAGCCAGAGTCTCAAAAACTGACCAGTTAGAGGTGGGGGTTTCTGGTTATAGTGGTGGAAAGTGGAGGCCCAGAAGCTGGGATGGCCTCTGAAGAGGCTTCAGGGAGCAGAAAGTGAGACCCCTGCTCCTTTCATTTTACAGATAGGAACCTGAGGCCTTGAGAGGGGACTTGCTGATTTCAGGAAGAGAGATAAAACTTGGCTTCCTGACTCCCAGCACAACTGCCCTCCTGAGCTCAGGGCAGAACCCTGTGCCTGGGTGATGCAGCCTCCCCCTGGCTCCCTTCTGCCTCTTTGTCTCTCAGTCCTCCCAGAGCTGCCTTCTGGCCTCCAGAACATCCTCCTGCAGAGGGACTCCAGCAGCAGCTCAAGGGGACCTGCCTGAGGCCCTTGCCCCTCCCTGCTACCTGGAGTAACAGTGAACTTGGATGTCCATCATCTACAGGTCACCTATGGTTTAGCTTTTATACCAGCATAATAATTGAGATTTTAGTTACACAAGTATCATATGAATCAACTTTCCCTGTAAAAAATATTAAAATATTGCAGAGAAAGTTAAATTAGGCTTTGGCCATTATTAATCCCCTTTCCTCCCTAGAAATAGCACTGCTATCATCAGTTTGCCATGTATCCTTCTAGAACCCTCTGTATGCCTTACATACACAGAAGTATGAAGACAGGATGCAGAAAATACATTGCAAGGTTAGCCAATCTTAATATTCCTGCAGAAATATGTATTGTTCAACAATTTTCCATTTCTCAGTTAGACAGGAGACTAATTCAGTCTTAATCAACATTTTTTTAAAAAGCCAAGTGCAAAGAGTGTGCATATTATGTCACTTTTTGTGTAAAAAGAAGAAATATTAATATGTACATTATTTGTCTCTGTTTGAGGAACAATGGAAGGATCAGCCAGAAGCTGATCACATGGTTACTTACAGAGGTGCAGGAGGGAAAGGAGGTACGTTTCCCTGAATGTACTTTGTTTGCTAGTTTTGACTTTGGGTTTAGGTAAGTCTTTTACATCCTATAAAATAATTTAATAAGAAATTTTTTTATTAAACATGGCTCAGTGGTTCAGCATTGACCTATGAATCAGAAAGTCAGGGTTCAATTCCAGGTTGGGGCACATGTCTGGGTTTTGGGCTCAGTACCAAGTCAGGGCATGCAGGAGGCAGGTGATCAATGATTCTCTCTCATCATGGATGTTTCTATCTTTCCCTCTCCCTTCCTCTCTGAAAGCGATAAAAATACATTTTTAAAACAAAATTAAAAAGCAGAAACATTTGAAACTAACAGTAACTGCAGTTGGTGACATAACGACACAAAGTAAAAATTACTTCAACTGACATAGACTTATACTGTCTGTTCTTGATGGGTAATGGCCTAAGGATACAAAGAACCATGAATAAACCTTTCCATATGTAATTTGGGACATTTCCTTAGTACTTGATGTGTAGTTAATCCTTGAGCAACATGGGTTTGAACTACACAGGTCCACTTACCCATGGATTTTTTCAATAAATATGTACAATCCTATAAGTGTGTGTGTGTGTGTGTGTGTGTATATATTTTATTGATTTTTTTTACAGAGAGGAAGGGAGGACTAGAGAGTTACAAACATCAATCAGCTGCCTCCTGCACACTACTCAAAACTGGGGAAGTGCAAACACCCAAGGTACATGCTCTTGACCAGAATCGAACCTGGGACCCTTCAGTCAGCAGGTCGACGCTCTATCCACTGAGTCAAAGAAGTCAGGGCCGTACACATATTCTTTTGGGGTTTTCTCACTAACTCTTTTCTCTAGCTTACTTTATTGTAAGAATACAGTATATAATGTACAAAATGATCTAATCATCTGTTTATGTTACCAGTAAGGCTTCCAGTCAACAGTAGGTATTCAGAGCTAAGTTTTTGGGGGAATCAACGTTATTCTTGGATTCTTCAGTGCTTCCCCATATTGTTCAAGCATCAGCTGTACATCTAACTACTTTTGAAAATTGATCCATAATAGTCAACCACTTGGAAATAAAATGCTTTGTTTGGCCTGTTCCTTATGTTTTTAACTAATACTTAACTTAAAAAAAGTGTGTGCACGTAATTTTAGATGATGAAATGTATTCTTCTCCCATTTAAATTTCTTAGTTCTCCCTCTGCAGCATCAACTACCATTCTTCCTTGTTGATCTCTGGATTGCCCTAGGTATTTACATGCACATAGTAGGCCAATCACAAATGGGTTGCATTTCCAGCTACAGTTATACCTCATAGGATTATTTTTGCAAAGAAAAATATTTTTAAAATATTCATCCTACAAAGTGAAAGAGGGTTTCTTAGAAAACGACAACAAAAACCAATCACACATTGACTGATCCAGGTCGAGGATGTTCTTTTCAGTGAGGACAGGAGAGGACCAGGAGGAGGAGGGAGAATCTATAAAGTTAGAATGCGCTGTGAGGAGTTGGGGTGTAATTGTTCTTTTCTTCCCCCCCTGCAGTGAGCAGTGGAGCCACTGGAGGTGTACACAATGAACCTGCACTGCATGGAGATGTACGTGCAGAGGTGTGAACACATGTACTGGTACCTTATGCCCACCAACCTGGAGCAGCTGAGCAGCTTCATGTACAGGAGGCTGGCACTTGGGCAGGGCTGGGTCTGTAGGACATCATGTCAATGGCAGAGTGTAGGCTCCAGGGAGCCCAGCTGGAACTGCAGGCTCTGCTGCTGACATCAGCCCACCTGGGATCTTATTCCAGCTCACACTGACCATCATATAGTAATGAAAATAATAGAGGACATTTGCTAAGCACTTACTCTATTCCAGGCTCTATCCTGAGCTCTTCACTAAATAACGTCATCTCACTTGTCCTTCACAACATACCAGGAGGTGGTATTATCTCTTTCTAGAGAAAATGCAGAGTCAGAGGGGTACCTCACTGCTAAAAGCCCCCAGCGGGGCACTGGCTGGATGGGAACTCATCCCCACATCTCAGACTCTAGAATCTGTTCTTTATGACATTAAGCCAAGATCTGGGGCTACTTATGACTTTTCATTAAAATTCATTATATTTTTATTTCTTAAAACAGGAAAGTAACCCAGGCTTATTAAAAACCTAAACCCACCAAGGAAATCATAAGATCATAGGCATGAAGAGAAGAAGATAGTGTTTCCCTGGACGTTGGTCATGTGGGGCCACCTGGTCACAGACGGGAAGCAGGTGAGGACTGTGTTGAGGATGGTGGTCACAGGCCTCAGCCCAGATGACACTGTCCCCTGTCGTACACAGAGGTGGCTCCATGGGCTTCCTGGGAAAATGGGGAGGCCAAGCAGGTAGGGAAAGCAGCAGGCCCACAACGCTGGTGGTGGCTGCTGACAGCAAGAAGGAATGTCAGTGTGTTGGTCAGAGGGCTCTGGGCTAGCCTTCCATCCCAGGACTCACTCACTCCTCCACCTCCTGTCCACCTGCCCACCCATCCACTCACCCATTCATCCATCCATTCACTTATTTATCAGTTCATCTATTCTTAAAGAATTTTTTATTAAAGTATAGTTGGCATTCAATGTTATATTAACTTCAGCATTACAGCATAGTGATTTGACATTTATAAACCGTACAATGGGATCATCACAATAAGTCTAGTTACCATCTATCACTATCCAAAGCTAATAGCATACCCTGCTGGAGGGGCCAGCAAAATATGCTTCTGCCCTGAGATCCCCCACATGGGTGACTCTGGTCATTAAGGATTATTCTCTTCCTTCCAGCTGTCAAGAAATTCTCAAGGTTGTCAGAGTTGCTGTGCTCCCCTGTCAGGACCTCCAAACAAGCTCTCTGAAGCCAATTTACTTTGCACATTCCCAGCACACAATGCTGTTTCATTGTGTTTTCAGATTGAACTTGCCCATTGTTTTTACTTTGATTTCTACATGCACAACACACAGGAATGAACTCCGTGTGGGATAAGGGGTTTTGCTAAAGTTGTCTTCAGTTATTGTCCATTTTTACTGCTTCATGGTGAGGATGTGGAAAAAGTTTTGGGTGACTAGTGGAAATAACAATGAGAGTATCCAAATATGATGCAATTATACTTGAAAAGACACTGGAAAACGTACTACTGGGCAAGGGTACCTATCAAATCACACAGGAAATTGAAATAAAGCAGCTGCTCATGATTGTCCTGCTAGAGTGGTCTTTTAAGAAACTGGGCAGCGATATCCCGAAGTTCTGGGGACCAGTGGGTAAAACACAGGCAACCACTGCAGCAAAAGCCACATAAGAATGATTCTGAACTGTCTTAAATTTTATAAGCGAGGAATCAAAGTATGAGGGGAAATGGCAGAAAACAGTATGAAGACTCACCTACTCAAAAGAAGAAAACAGTGGGGTCCCCAGCCAGCCAGCCAAGCAGCAGACTCCCTTGAAGAAATATGAAAAACACAAACTTCATCCCAGAAACCAGGATATTTTACTGTGGACCTCTTTCATGAAGAAGGCCTGGGCATGTGCCCTTGACAGGAATTGAACCTGAGACCCTTCATTTTTCAGGCCAACCATCTATGCACTGAACCAAACCAGCTAGGGCACCCTTATTTTTCTTAATAGTCCCAAAGCCCAAGCCTAGCAATGCTGGCAATTCATATATGCCAAAAAGAAATCATAAGGACATTTCTTTAACTTAAAAGAAATATAACCAATGCCATTATAAATGTTGATGGGAGGGAGCCACTCAGGAGAGACCCTTGGGAAGAATCTCTTTCCTAAAGCCCTGAAGAGCTAAAGATTCCCCCACCCCTCCTAACTTGGGCACTGAACAGTCCCCCCACCCCCTATCTTCCCCTACCTTCCCCTCCACATCCTTCTCTCAGCTTGTCTGCTCCATCTGTGCCCAGAGGTCTGTCAGATTCAGAACCTCAGTTACCTGGGCTGTGTAACACAGAAACAACTCAAACTCCTCTCAGCTATAGAGAAATCCCACAGGGAAAATGGTTGAAATCTATGGTGCTTCCCCAGGTCACTGCTGTAAGTAAAGGAAGCGGTCAGTTTTCTTCATCTTTACATCCTCCACCCAGCCCCATGCAGGGCATGTGGAGGCCCTCAGTAATTACAATGGGTGAATGGATGGAGGGACCAATGGAACATCTTACTCACCTTATACCCAATATGCTTAGCTTGGTGCCTAGCACATAGTAGGTGCTAATCAAATGGAACAAATAACTGAATGAATGAATGAATGAATGGATGAATGAATGAGGAAGGAGAGAACGTAGGTAATAAAAAAGGAAGAAACTGTTTTCTCACTTCAATATCCCAAGGCTTAGTTTACTGCCTGGAATAGCATAGTGGTTCAATAATATTTGAATTTGTGCAGTAGGAAAGAAAAGAAGAAAGGAAGGAAGGAAAAAAGGAAGGAAGGAAGGAAGGAAGGAAGGAAGGAAGGAAGGAAGGAAGGAAGGAAGGAAGGAAGGAAGGAAGGAAAGAGGGAGATGGGAGGGATTGAGGAGGGAAAACAGGAGGAAGATAGGCAGGAGGGAAAGGTTGGATTGAAAGAAAAAAGTCTCCTGCTTACTTTTGTGTATCTCCAGGGCTTTACCAGTGCCTGGCACATAGTAGGTGCTGGGTTCATGTATGTAGAATGGTAAAGAGCTGTTTTGAGAGCTCAGTGTCCCAGATCAACCTCTTTTATGTCTGAATGATGCTTCCCATGGATCCCAGCATTGTGGGTGACCTTGCCTCTGCCCTCCTAGTTCAGTGAGCAGATCCATGCCGGCTATGCACAGACTGTGGCCTAACGCAGTCTCACCCAGCTGCCCTGGCTCATTGCTCCTCAGGGGCCAGCCTGGATGGTCACCTGCACTGCATGATGCACTTGGAGTCCACCATCAGCCACCAGGTGATGAGAAGATTATGGCAAGGATCGGAATTCCCTCCATCAGGCTGTGGTAGGAATGGTGAGGACTAGGTGCTTGGGGCATTGGACAGCATCTCACCCCTCGGTTTTGGGTGGAAAGTGACTTTGGAATCTGACAGACCTGCATTTGAACTCCAGACCCACCATTTCCTAGCTCTGTGGCCACAGGCAAGCTCTCATACTTGTGGGCCTCAGTTTCCCCATCTATCATATGGGAATAATCATTTAGAGGAGATTTGTGTGCAGCTTAAACAAGAGAGTGTGTATAAAGAACCTACCACAGTGTCAGATATTCATTTATTCAGCAAATGCTTATGAAGAGCCCATCCTATGTCAGGTGCTGTCCGGAGTGTCCTGGAAGGCCAGGAATACTTCAGTCACCCACTCAGACCTCTCTGCTCTCACAGAGTATTCAGTTTAGGGGCCCAAAGCAGGAGTTGGTTCTCTTCTCAAGTGATGTGTCAGCCATCAATGGCCACACTAATCCTGCCTAACAAGCCATTCCCAAAGGGGAGTGCCTTCCAACTTCATTCTTTTCCTTCTCCTGCATCTCTGGGTCAGAGGGGAGTTCTGCTCAGATGGTCAGCTAAAACATCTGTTGACCTTCATGGGCTCTCCCACATGCCTGGGGTGTCTTGGCTCACTTCCATGTCTCATCCTCCAGAGGGCTAACCTGTGTATGTTATCATAGTGAACTCAGATCCTGAAGAGAGACATACACAAGCTCTTTTAAAATCTCTGCCCTGGGAAATTTGCTAACATCCCATTGGCCAAGGCAGGTCACATAACCAAACCTAGCATCAGAGTAGGCAGGAACTAGACATTATAGGGAAAAAGGCTCATATGCAGAGAAGGGAGGAAAAAATTGGTCTATTCATACAATCAGTTACCTCAACTCTAAGATGTCAGCCAGAGACTCAAAAACTGACCAGTTAGAGGTGGGGGTTTCTGGTTATAGTGGTGGAAAGTGGAGGCCCAGAAGCTGGGATGGCCTCTGAAGAGGCTTCAGGGAGCAGAAAGTGAGACCTCTTCCCCTTTCATTTTACAGATAGGAACCTGAGGCCTTGAGAGGGGACTTGCTGATTTTAGGAACAGAGGTAAAATTCGGCTTTGTGACTCCCAGCCCAACTGCCCTCCTGAGCTCAGTGCAGGGCCCTGAGCCCGGATGATGCAGCCTCCTCTGGGCTCCCTCCTGCCTCTTTGTCTCTCGGTCTTCCCAGAGCTGCCTTCTGGCCTCCAGAACATCCTCCTGCAGAGGGACTCCAGCAGCAGCTCACAGGTGACCTGCCTGAGGCCCTTGCCCCTCCCTGCTACCTGGAGTAACAGTGAACTTGGATGTCCATCATCTATAGGTCACCTATGGTTTAGCTTTATTACAGGTATTTAAATTGAGATTTTAGTTACACAAGTATCATATGAATCAACTTTCCCTGTAAAAAATATTAAAAGATTGCAGAGAAAGTTAAATTAGGCTTTGGCCATTATTAATCCCCTTTTCTCCCTAGAAATAGCACTGCTATCATCAGTTTGCCATGTATCCTTCCAGACCCCTCTGTATGCCTTACATACACAGAAGTATGAAGACAGGATGCTGAAAATACATTGCAAAGTTAGCCAATCTTAATATTCCTGCAGAAATATGTATTGCTCAACAACTTTCCATTTCATTCCATTAGACGGGAGGCTAATTCAGTCTTAATCAACATTTTTATAAAAAGCAAAGTGCAAAAAGTGCATATTATGTCACTTTTTGTGTAAAAAGAAGAAATATTAATATGTACATTATTTGTCTCTGTTTCAGGAACTATGGAAGGATAAGCCAGAAGCTAATCACATGGTTACTTACAGAGGTGCGGGAGGGAAAGGAGGTACGTTTCCCTGAATGTACTTTGTTTGCTGGTTTTGACTTTGGGTTTAGGTAAGTCTTTTACATCCTATAAAATAATTTAATAAGAAATTTTTTTATTAAACATGGCTCAGTGGTTCAGCATTGACCTATGAATCAGAAAGTCAGGGTTCAATTCCAGGTTGGGGCACATGTCTGGGTTTCGTCTCAGTACCTAGTCAGGGCAAGCAGGAGGCAGGTGATCAACGATTCTCTCTCATCATGGATGTTTCTATCTTTCCCTCTCCCTTACTCTCTGAAAGCAATGAAAATACATTTTTAAAACAAAATTAAAAAGCAGAAACATTTGACACTAACAGTAAGTGAAGTTGGTGACATAACGACACAAAGTAAAAATTACTTCAACTGACATAGACTTATACTGTCTGTTCTTGATGGATAATGGCCTAAGGATACAAAGAACCAAGAATAAACCTTTTGATATGCAATCTGGGACTTTTCCTTAGTACTTGATGTGTAGTTAATCCTTGAGCAACGGGGGTCTGAACTACACAGGTCCACTTACCCATGGATTTTTTCAATAAATATGTACAATCCTATAAGTGTGTGTGTGTGTGTGTGTGTGTGTGTGTGTGTGTGTGTGTGTGTATATATATATATATGTATATATACATAATATATTTTATTGATTTTTTTACAGAGAGGAAGGGAGAGATAGAGAGTTACAAACATCAATCAGCTGTCTCCTGCACACTACTCCCTACTGGGGAAGTGCCCGCACCCAAGGTACATGCTCTTGACCACAATGGAACCTGGGACCCTTCAGTCAGCAGGTCGACGCTCTGTCCACTGAGTCAAAGAAGTCAGGGCCGTACATATATTCTTTTGTGGTTTTCTCACTAACTCTTTTCTCTAGCTTACTTTATTGTAAGAATACAGTATATAATGTACAAAATGATCTAATCGTCTGTTTATGTTACAAGTAAGGCTTCCAGTCAATAGTAGCCTCCTTCAGAGCTAAGTTTTTGGGGGAATCAACTGTTATA
>NW_005872022.1:0-7215 GCF_000147115.1 Myotis lucifugus
GCCTGGCCCTCTGCCCTGACACCTCAGGATCTCCCTGGGCTTGTGGCCTGGACGGTCCTCGATCGTGGCCCATAAGAAACACCAATGTGGGGAACACCTATGTCACCCTCCCGGTAGGAGGCAGCCTGGCCGGGGGCTGTCGCCTGTGTCCGAACACCGGACATGCGTCCCTCCTGGGCTGGTCGCAGCCATTCCCTTGGTTCTGGGAATCTGAGGCCAGTCACCCTCCAAGCCACTGGCCAAGACACTGAGCCAGAGGACAGGCCCGGGGAAGGCGGGGTGTGTGCAGGTGCGGGGTGGGGGTGGGCGCGGCACAGCACACGCTCCCCACTGTTCCCTCCGTTCACACAGTCTGCTCCCCGAGCCCGGCTGCAGGCATAGCGAGGACCCCGCTGCCTCCGGCTCCCGGCCCCCAGCACTTGCTCATGTGCCGTTATTTGAGGGATGTTCAAACCCCATTCTGCCTCTAAAAAGGGGTGTCTGAGCCCTGGCTGGTGTGGCTCAGTGGGTAGAGTGTCGGCCTGTACACTGAGGGTTCCAGGTTTGATTCCCAGTCAGGGCACATGACAAGGTTGCGGGCTCGATCCCCAGTGTGGGGCGTGCAGGAGGCAGCCTATCAGTGATTCTCTCTCATCACTGATGTTTCTCTCTCTCTCCCTCTCTGACGTCAATAAAAATACATTTAAAGAAAGAAATAAATAAAAAGGGTGTCTTAGTCAATGGAGTGTTGGCTAACTGTGGGCCTCAGCCTCCCCACCTCTAAGTGGGGTCCCCGAGTTCCCCGTCTTTCTGAGGGTTCCTGGGAGGCTCTACTCGAGCCATGTCAGAAGGGCACACAGGTCACCCCAGGGAGCCAGCACCTCAGGAGGCTGCACCGCAGGCGCCCGGAGGCCCCAGGCCCGGAGCAGGCCCGTGTGAGCACCCGCTCCCTCCCGCCCAGCTGGGAGCTGAATCCCAGAAGCTCCGGGCACAGGCTCCCAATTACGGCAGCCGCAGCTGAGCTTCATCAATCTTCCTTGAAGCGGCCCAACCCCAAGACTCCTCCGGAGGGAGGGGGAGGGGCTGGCACAGGACACTCAGCAGCAGGCCGACACACGCCAGGCGAGCTGAACGCTGCGGGCCCCTCCCCGCTTCTCCACCTGGCTCCCCGGCCACAGCCATGGCCGAGCTGCAGCTCTGCAGCCGGGGCAGAGGGGCGAGGGGCTCCCGCCTGCAGAGCGCGGCCAGGCCACCTGGAGGGCGTTGTGCTCTCCTGCTGCCCCCCAGGCCCGGGCAGAGATGAGGTCTCGTCCTCTTGATGGAAAAGGCAGAAGCGGCAACAGACGACGTGAGCGTTTACCGAGCATCTACTGTGTGCCGGGCGCGGTGGGCAGGTGTGGCCTGTCTCCCTCGCAGCCCCGTGTGGCGTCACTTCCCCGACTTCATAAAGGACACACTGGGGGCTCAGAGGGCAAAGCCCTGGCACCAGCAGCTGGGGGCCGAGTCCAGCTCACACCTGCGGCCTCAGAGGCCGGACCCGCCATGAAGCCCTTCTCCACCCGCCGGCACTCTGCACGCCATCCCCGCCACCTGGACCCGTCCTTGAGCCCGACGTGAAGTTTCTTGTCCTCCTGCCACCGGAAAGACCGCATCCACCCGAGTGCTGGCCTCTGCCCCTCTGCCCTGCGCAGCCCCCTGCCGGTGGGCGCCCGCGTCCGGAGCAGGAAAAAGAACGACTTTCGAGGGACTCACTGAGGGCAGACGGGGGAGGCCCGGAGCCATCAGCGACCTCAGGCTACAGGATGAAAACGCCAGAACGCGTCCCCAGGCGCCTCTGACAGCGCCGCTGCCCCCGGGCTCCACCTGCCAGCAGCCGGCTCTCCAAGAGGCCGCGGCCCAACGACCGGTCTGAGCTGACAGGCTGGGCGCTGCGCACAGCCCGGCCACGCTCACTGCGCCTGGCTCCCTCACAGCTGTCACCTCCGCGTCTCCAGGAATTGGCAATAAGAACGGGATGGATTTGCCTCGAGTAGGCGTCAAGATAAAAATCGAGGGCCTGTCCAGACCTGGGTGGGGGTAGCCTGCAGGCCTCCTGCCACAGAACAATGGACACAGGAGGACAGACAAAAGCAGCGCAAGTGCACGGTGTGAACAGCAGGCCAACCTCCCCACTGCCGGGGGCGGGGCTCGGACCAGCCACACCATGACCCCTCCCGCGGCGGCGCTGACACACGGACAAGCCCTCGTGGGCAGGTGTCCTCTCGGGGCCTGGGACACCTGCTCCCGGTGAGCGGGTGGTATGTGCGCGGGCGCAGGTCTGAGTCAGAGGAGGGGATGTGGGGCAGGGACACGGGAGGGCCCAGCTTCCGACGGGCTCACCTGCAGGGTGAAGGTGCTCCAGCTGCTCCTCCAAGCCTCCGCTTGTCCTCCTCCAGGCGGCTGCGCTCCCCTTCCAGCTCCTCCACCTTCATCCTGCGTGGAGAGGCCGTGACACCACCGCCCTCGGGGGAGAGCGGTCACGAGAGAGGCCCCAGTTCTGTTCCCAAATACACATGCATGAGACTGACGTCCACGGAGGCCGTTAAAAGCCCTGTAAGAGGCCCAGGCAGAGGCTGGCGGTGCCCCCTCGGCCTCTGTTCCGCAGGAGAAGCCCTGATGGGGAGGGAGTCCCGGGGACCACACTGGACCGAGGGGGACAGTGGAGCCCAGGGGAGAGGACCTGCGGAGGACACTGTCCCAGAAACGACGAGGCGGCGTGACGAGGAGCGCGAGAGCACCACGTGGGACGAGCAGCGGAGACAGGCTGGGGGCGGTGGGGAGTGCCCTCCCTCTGGGCCCGGAGACCAGCAGAGGCACCTGTGCGGGGTGGGGTCCCCTCCAGGAGGCCCCCTCCCTCGGGCACGCTGTGCCTCTGAGGCCCTTGGGAAAACAGGGCATTCGGATTCTGAAGGCTCGTGAGTGAATGTCCTCGAGGGCTGGATTCAAACCAGCGTCTGTCGGCTGCAGACGCTGAATAAAACGGCACAGTCCGCCCTGCTGTGCGAGCAAACCCGGCGAACCACCCCGTCCGCGCATCTCACACGGGGGCATTCCTGCCTGTCCTCCTCCTCAGGCACCTGGCACCTGGTCGAAGGGGAGGGGAAGAGAACGGCTAAAAGAAAGTGCACGCGCATGTGTGAGAGTGCATGTGTGCACACATGCTTGCGTGTATGCTCCCATGTGCCTGAACACATGTACACGTGTATAGATGTGCATGTGTGCGCACATATGCGAAGTGAGTGCGTATGTGCACACATGTATGATTACAGTGCATGTTTGTGTGCGCACGTCGACATGAGTGTGTGCACATGTGGGTGAGTGTGCTGTGAGAGGTTGCGTGTATGTGAACGTATGTGCACGTGAATGTGTGTGCACATGAGTGTGCTGTGAGAGGCTGCATGTGAGTGTATGTGCACGTGAATGTGTGCACATGTGAGCGTGCTGTGAGAGGTTGCGTGTATGTGAGTGTATGTGCACGTGAATGTGTGCACATGTGTGTGTAGAAATCCGCTGGGAGAGGGGGTGCTCTCTTGCCTAAAGCATCTGTAAGGAACATGCTCCAAGCGGGACCCTAGAGAAGCGCGACTGGGGGACGGGTGCCGTGGGAGCGGCCTGGGGCTGGAGCGAGGCATGCAGGCCCATCTCCCAAGGGTCCTGGATCCCCCCCATCACACCCCCCCACGCCTGCTGGCTGCCCGCGCTCAGAGCTCGGCCGTGCCACGCTGTCACCCTGGTGCCTCCGCCCTCTCGTCCGCCCTGTGTCCCGCACTGAGCATGGCGGGCTCACTGCAGACACCGGTGGCCACGGCCTTAAACGACGTCGACGTCCTCGGCAGGGACTGGCGTGGGAGGTGACCCCAGCCCGGGCCCTCACAGGAGGGTCCTGCGGGGACCGCATGCCTGCCCCTCGCCCTGGGCTGAAGCCCTGACCCAGGTGCGGTCCGGCGCGGCGTTTGGAAGGTAGCCGTTCCGCGAGGTCCTGAGGGTGGGGCCCGGGCACGCTGGGAGGCGGGGCTCAGAGGGAAGAGTGTGTTTCTGGAAACGGGAGGGGGGGCTGGGACCGCATTGTGCGGACGTGGCTGTCTGTGCTCGGGCGCGGTGGACGCCTATGTGCCGAGGAGGCTGAGCAGGTGCTGAAGAGCGCTGGCCCCGCCGCTGACAGTAAAATGTGAGACGCACGAGACGGACCGAGGAGGGACCTGGGGGTCTGGTGTGACAAGAAGGCACTCACACGGGGTCGCCTCTGCCCCCCAGACCCTCGGTGTCGCCGGAGACAGCAGGCCGGCAGACGGGCCAGCGCTACGGTGTCGGGAGACAGACTGAGGGGCACAGGGCACCGGACGCAGAGACGAAGCACAGGGACCCCTGGTGCCCTGGGCCGGCTGTGCCGGGTGAACAAGCGAGCCTGCAGGTGACTCAGACACCCAGTGCCAGGGGTGCCCGTCCCGTGAGGCGTGAACCCGAGAGGGAAGACGAGTGCAGGGAGCTCCCACCACGTCTGCAGCTTTTCTGGAGTCACCACCGTTCTGCTCTGAGCAGGGGCTGCGTCAGGACCAGACAGGCGGCTGCAGAGCCGTCAGACCTGCCCCCAGAGGGTGTGACCCACGCGCAGGGGGAGCGCACAGCCCAGCCCCACTGCATCTGCTCCTCACAGCCGAGCTCCCCGGACACGGAGGGAGAGGGACGCTGACAGGAACCAGACAAGGCAGCGCGATAACGGAGAACCGCGGCCCGACATCCTTGCGAACGGGCAGAGTCAACAACAAGACATCGGCCGCTGAGTCCCTGATACACACGAAGAACAATACATCACCCCAGGAGGGTTTACCTCGGGTTGTCAGCTATTCAGCCCCGACAAATACACCAACGTCGCTGACCATACGGCAAGTCTAAAGGGAAAACACAGGACCTATCACTCAAGTCAAGGAAAAGCAGGACCTGAGAAAATCCAACCTGCGTTCATGATCAAGGAGAGGAGATGGGAACCTGTACATCGCGACCCAGCCGCCCAGCACACCTCCCGCAAGCATCACGCTCAGGGGAACGCCCGCGTGGCCCCCACCAGGCACCTGGCCAAGCCCGCCCCGCCCCTGCATCCCATGCCGAGGTCATCACCAGCGTAGGGCGCCCCCTTGGAGAACAAAACATAAGCCTGACCAAGTTTATAGACAACAGAGTATCTACTTGGAAAACTGCAAGGAATCAACCAAAAATAAAGACTAAAACCCTCAGAGAACTGGGTACCGTTGCAGGATACAAGGTGAACAACTGAAAAAACCAATTCCTGCCCGGCCGGCGTGGCTCAGTGGTTAAGCGTCAACCTATGAACCAGGAGGTCACAGTTCGATTCCTGGTCAGGGCACGTGCCCGGGTTGCGGGCTCGATCCCCAGTGTGGGGCATGCAGGAGGCAGCCGGTCCATGATTCTCTCTCTTCATGGATGTTTCTCTCTTCCTTTCTCTATCCCTCTTTGAAGTCAATAAAAATTTATTTTAAAAAATGAAAAACCAAATCCCTTCTATGTAATGATGAGGTGCAATAGTGAACCACAATGAAGCAGCCTTACAGTGGGTGCAAGACACCCTGAGGGATGACTCTGCCAAGCGACAGGGCTGCACTTGGGCTGCTCCCAGATCTTCGCGATTGTAAATTGTGCTGCTGTGAACACAGGGGTGCAGACATCCTTTCTGATCGGTGTTTCTGGTTTCTTAGGATATATTCCTAGAAGTGGGATCACTGGGTCAAATGGCAGTTCCATATTTAATTTTCGGAGGAAGCTCCATACTGTTCTCCACAGTGGCTGCACAGTCTGCATTCCCACCAGCAGTGCACGAGGGTTCCTTTCTCCACATCCTCGCCAGCACTTGTCATTTGTTGATTTGTGGATGACAGCCATTCTGACAGGTGTGAGATGGTACCGCATTGTCATTTTGATTTGCATCTCTCAGATGATCAGTGACTTTGAGCATTTTTTCATGTCTCTTGGCTTTAGTATGTTCTCTTTGGAAAAGTGTCTATTTAGGTCCTTTTTTTGTCTTCCTTTTGTTAAGTTGTATGAGTTCCTTATATATTTTGGATATTAACCCTTTATCAGATGTATCATTGCCAAATATGTTCTCCCATACGGTGGGCTCCCTTTTCATTTTGCTGATGGTCTCTTTGCTGTGCAGAAGTGTTTTATTTTGATGTGGTCCCATTTGTTTATCTTCTCCTTAGTTCCCTTTGCCCTGGGAGACGTATCTGTAAACATGTTGCTACGAGAGATGTCTGAGATTTTGCTGCCTATGGTTTCTTCTAGGATTTTTATGGTTTCATGACTTACATTTAAGTCTTTTATGCATTTTGAGTTTATTCTTGTGGATGGTGTAAGTTGTTGGTCTAGTTTCATTTTTTTGCATGTATCTCTCCAATTTTCCCAACACCATTTATTGAAGAGACTGTCTTGACTCCATTGTATGTTCTTGCCTCCTTTGTCAAATATTAATTGAGCGTAATGGCTTGGGTCCATTTCTGGGGTCTCTGTTCTGCTCCATTGATCTATGTGCCTGTTCTTGTGCAGTACCGGGCTGTTGTGAGTACGGTGCTTTGCAGTACAGCTGAAATCTGGTGCTGTGATTCCTCCAATCCCTTCTAAATAATGATCAGGTGCAACAGTAAACCACAACGAAGCAGCCTTACAGTGGATACAAGATGACACAGAGGGAGGAATCTGCCCAAACAGCAGGGCCCGTGCCTGAGTGAAACGCCGAGGAGAAATCAGGCCTGAGCAAGGGAGGGTCACGTGTGTGGAGTGGGACCCCCGGGATGCAGCTCCTCCCGACGGCGGCCAGGTCACCACAGCCGGCACCCCGCGCTGAGCCAACATTCACAGGGGAGCCAGGAGGAGGAGCACGGCCCAGCAGCCTGAGGAGCAGGAATGGAACCGGAGGAATCACACCGATGGGTCCTGGAACTGATCACAGGCTGCAGAGATGGAGACAGTGGTGAGGGGATGAGCCCTGGTCAAGACAGCCAATCAGAGCCCGGAACAGGAACACGGCGACTCACTGTGACAAGGGCACGGGGTCAGGGAGGACACAGCCTTTACCCACCTGGTGCTGAGGCACCCAACACCTTCAGGCGAAAAATAAAACATAGACCTTGACCTAAACCTCTCTATATCACACAAAATGTACCTGAACGTGGATTTGAGATGTAT